>NW_027469278.1:0-255109 GCF_051020765.1 Lasioglossum baleicum
ACTCGACTAGCCTGCGGGATGCATCCTCTCGCACGTGTTTCTACTCGACTAGCCTGCGTGATGCATCCTCTCGCACGTGTTTTTACTCGACTAGCCTGCGGGATGCATCCTCTCGCACGTGTTTCAACTCGACTAGCCTGCGGGATGCATCCTCTCGCACGTGTTTTAACTCGACTAGCCTGCGGGATGCATCCTCTCGCACGTGTTTTTACTCGACTAGCATGCGGGGTGCATCCTCTCGCACGTGTTTTTACTCGACTAGCCTGCGGGAAGCATCCTCTCGCACGTGTTTTTACTCGACTAGCCTGCGGGATGCATCCTCGCGCACGTGTTTTTACTCGACTAGCCTGCGGGATGCATCCTCTCGCTCGTGTTTCTACTCGACTAGCCTGCGGGATGCATCCTCTCGCACGTGTTTCTACTCGACTAGCCTGCGGGATGCATCCTCTCGCACGTGTTTTTACTCGACTAGCCTGCGGGATGCATCCTCGCACACGTGTTTTTCCTCGACTAGCCTGCGGGATGCATCCTCTCGCACGTGTTTTTACTCTACTAGCCTGCGGGATGCATCCTCTCGCACGTGTTTCTACTCGACTAGCCTGCGTGATGCATCCTCTCGCACGTGTTTCTACTCGACTAGCCTGCGGGATGCATCCTCTCGCACGTGTTTTTACTCGACTAGCCTGCGGGATGCATCCTCTCGCACGTGTTTCAACTCGACTAGCCTGCGGGATGCATCCTCTCGCACGTGTTTTTACTCGACTAGCCTGCGGGATGCATCCTCTCGCACGTGTTTCAACTCGACTAGCCTGCGGGATGCATCCTCTCGCTCGTGTTTCTACTCGACTAGCCTGCGGGATGCATCCTCTCGCACGTGTTTTAACTCGACTAGCCTGCGGGATGCATCCTCTCGCACGTGTTTTTACTCGACTAGCCTGCGGGATGCATCCTCTCGCACGTGTTTCAACTCGACTAGCCTGCGGGATGCATCCTCTCGGACGTGTTTTCACTCGACTAGCCTGCGGGATGCATCCTCTCGCACGTGTTTTTACTCGACTAGCCTGCGGGATGCATCCTCTCGCACGTGTTTCAACTCGACTAGCCTGCGGGATGCATCCTCTCGCACGTGTTTTTACTCGACTAGCCTGCGGGATGCATCCTCTCGCACGTGTTTCAACTCGACTAGCCTGCGGGATGCATCCTCTCGCTCGTGTTTCTACTCGACTAGCCTGCAGGATGCATCCTCTCGCACGTGTTTTAACTCGACTAGCCTGCGGGATGCATCCTCCCGCACGTGTTTTTACTCGACTAGCCTGCGGGGTGCATCCTCCCGCACGTGTTTTTACTCGACTAGCCTGCGGGATGCATCCTCTCGCTCGTGTTTCTACTCGACTAGCCTGCGGGATGCATCCTCTCGCACGTGTTTTTACTCGACTAGCCTGCGGGATGCATCCTCTCGCACGTGTTTCAACTCGACTAGCCTGCGGGATGCATCCTCTCGCACGTGTTTTTACTCGACTAGCCTGCGGGATGCATCCTCTCGCACGTGTTTCAACTCGACTAGCCTGCGGGATGCATCCTCTCGCTCGTGTTTCTACTCGACTAGCCTGCGGGATGCATCCTCTCGCACGTGTTTTAACTCGACTAGCCTGCGGGATGCATCCTCTCGCACGTGTTTTTACTCGACTAGCCTGCGGGGTGCATCCTCTCGCACGTGTTTTTACTCGACTAGCCTGCGGGATGCATCCTCTCGCTCGTGTTTCTACTCGACTAGCCTGCGGGATGCATCCTCTCGCACGTGTTTTTACTCGACTAGCCTGCGGGATGCATCCTCACGCACGTGTTTCTACTCGACTAGCCTGCGTGATGCATCCTCTCGCACGTGTTTTTACTCGACTAGCCTGCGGGATGCATCCTCTCGCACGTGTTTCAACTCGACTAGCCTGCGGGATGCATCCTCTCGCACGTGTTTTAACTCGACTAGCCTGCGGGATGCATCCTCTCGCACGTGTTTTTACTCGACTAGCATGCGGGGTGCATCCTCTCGCACGTGTTTTTACTCGACTAGCCTGCGGGAAGCATCCTCTCGCACGTGTTTTTACTCGACTAGCCTGCGGGATGCATCCTCGCGCACTTGTTTTTACTCGACTAGCCTGCGGGATGCATCCTCTCGCTCGTGTTTCTACTCGACTAGCCTGCGGGATGCATCCTCTCGCACGTGTTTCTACTCGACTAGCCTGCGGGATGCATCCTCTCGCACGTGTTTTTACTCGACTAGCCTGCGGGATGCATCCTCGCACACGTGTTTTTCCTCGACTAGCCTGCGGGATGCATCCTCTCGCACGTGTTTTTACTCGACTAGCCTGCGGGATGCATCCTCTCGCACGTGTTTCTACTCGACTAGCCTGCGGGATGCATCCTCTCGCACGTGTTTTTACTCGACTAGCCTGCGGGATGCATCCTCTCGCACGTGTTTCAACTCGACTAGCCTGCGGGATGCATCCTCTCGCACGTGTTTCAACTCGACTAGCCTGCGGGATGCATCCTCTCGCACGTGTTTCAACTCGACTAGCCTGCGGGATGCATCCTCTCGCTCGTGTTTCTACTCGACTAGCCTGCGGGATGCATCCTCTCGCACGTGTTTTAACTCGACTAGCCTGCGGGATGCATCCTCTCGCACGTGTTTTTACTCGACTAGCCTGCGGGGTGCATCCTCTCGCACGTGTTTTTACTCGACTAGCCTGCGGGAAGCATCCTCTCGCACGTGTTTTTACTCGACTAGCCTGCGGGATGCATCCTCGCGCACGTGTTTTTACTCGACTAGCCTGCGGGATGCATCCTCTCGCTCGTGTTTCTACTCGACTAGCCTGCGGGATGCATCCTCTCGCACGTGTTTTTACTCGACTAGCCTGCGGGATGCATCCTCTCGCACGTGTTTCTACTCGACTAGCCTGCGTGATGCATCCTCTCGCACGTGTTTTTACTCGACTAGCCTGCGGGATGCATCCTCGCGCACGTGTTTTTACTGGACTAGCCTGCGGGATGCATCCTCGCGCACGTGTTTTTACTGGACTAGCCTGCGGGATGCATCCTCTCGCTCGTGTTTCTACTCGACTAGCCTGCGGGATGCATCCTCTCGCACGTGTTTTTACTCGACTTGCCTGCGGGATGCATCCTCTCGCACGTGTTTCTACTCGACTAGCCTGCGTGATGCATCCTCTCGCACGTGTTTTTACTCGACTAGCCTGCGGGATGCATCCTCGCGCACGTGTTTTTACTCGACTAGCCTGCGGGAAGCATCCTCTCGCACGTGTTTCTACTCGACTAGCCTGCGGGATGCATCCTCTCGCACGTGTTTTTACTCGACTAGCCTGCGGGATGCATCCTCTCGCACGTGTTTCTACTCGACTAGCCTGCGTGATGCATCCTCTCGCACGTGTTTTTACTCGACTAGCCTGCGGGATGCATCCTCTCGCACGTGTTTTTACTCGACTAGCCTGCGCGGTGCATCCTCTCGCACGTGTTTTTACTCGACTAGCCTGCGGGGTGCATCCTCTCGCACGTGTTTCTACTCGACTAGCCTGCGGGATGCATCCTCTCGCACGTGTTTTTACTCGACTAGCCTGCGGGATGCATCCTCTCGCACGTGTTTCTACTCGACTAGCCTGCGGGATGCATCCTCTCGCACGTGTTTCTACTCTACTAGCCTGCGGGATGCATCCTCTCGCTCGTGTTTTTACACGACTAGCCTGCGGGAAGCATCCTCTAGCACGTGTTTTTACTCGACTAGCCTGCGGGATGCATCCTCTCGCACGTGTTTTTACTCGACTAGCCTGCGGGATGCATCCTCTCGCACGTGTTTTTACTCGACTAGCCTGCGGGATGCATCCTCTCGCTCGTGTTTTTACTCGACTAGCCTGCGGGATGCATCCTCTCGCTCGTGTTTCTACTCGACTAGCCTGCGGGATGCATCCTCTCGCACGTGTTTTTACTCGACTAGCCTGCGGGATGCATCCTCTCGCACGTGTTTCTACTCGACTAGCCTGCGGGATGCATCCTCTCGCACGTGTTTTTACTCGACTAGCCTGCGGGATGCATCCTCTCGCACGTGTTTCTACTCGACTAGCCTGCGTGATGCATCCTCTGGCACGTGTTTCACCTCGACTAGCCTGCGGGATGCATCCTCTCGCACGTGTTTCAACTCGACTAGCCTGCGGGATGCATCCTCTCGCACGTGTTTTTACTCGACTAGCCTGCGGGATGCATCCTCTCGCACGTGTTTCAACTCGACTAGCCTGCGGGATGCATCCTCCCGCTCGTGTTTCTACTCGACTAGGCTGCGGGATGCATCCTCTCGCACGTGTTTCTACTCGACTAGCCTGCGGGATGCATCCTCTCGCACGTGTTTTTACTCGACTAGCCTGCGGGATGCATCCTCGCGCACGTGTTTTTCCTCGACTAGCCTGCGGGATGCATCCTCTCGCACGTGTTTTTACTCGACTAGCCTGCGGGATGCATCCTCTCGCACGTGTTTCTACTCGACTAGCCTGCGGGATGCATCCTCTCGCACGTGTTTTTACTCGACTAGCCTGCGGGATGCATCCTCTCGCACGTGTTTCAACTCGACTAGCCTGCGGGATGCATCCTCTCGCACGTGTTTTTACTCGACTAGCCTGCGGGATGCATCCTCTCGCACGTGTTTCAACTCGACTAGCCTGCGGGATGCATCCTCTCGCTCGTGTTTCTACTCGACTAGCCTGCGGGATGCATCCTCTCGCACGTGTTTTAACTCGACTAGCCTGCGGGATGCATCCTCTCGCACGTGTTTTTACTCGACTAGCCTGCGGGGTGCATCCTCTCGCACGTGTTTTTACTCGACTAGCCTGCGGGAAGCATCCTCTCGCACGTGGTTTTACTCGACTAGCCTGCGGGATGCATCCTCGCGCACGTGTTTTTACTCGACTAGCCTGCGGGATGCATCCTCTCGCTCGTGTTTCTACTCGACTAGCCTGCGGGATGCATCCTCTCGCACGTGTTTTTACTCGACTAGCCTGCGGGATGCATCCTCTCTCACGTGTTTCTACTCGACTAGCCTGCGTGATGCATCCTCTCGCACGTGTTTTTACTCGACTAGCCTGCGGGATGCATCCTCTCGCACGTGTTTTTACTCGACTAGCCTGCGCGGTGCATCCTCTCGCACGTGTTTTTACTCGACTAGCCTGCGGGGTGCATCCTCTCGCACGTGTTTCTACTCGACCAGCCTGCGGGATGCATCCTCTCGCACGTGTTTTTACTCGACTAGCCTGCGCGGTGCATCCTCTCGCACGTGTTTTTACACGACTAGCCTGCGGGAAGCATCCTCTAGCACGTGTTTTTACTCGACTAGCCTGCGGGATGCATCCTCTCGCACGTGTTTTTACTCGACTAGCCTGCGGGATGCATCCTCTCGCACGTGTTTTTACTCGACTAGCCTGCGGGATGCATCCTCTCGCACGTGTTTCTACTCGACTAGCCTGCGGGATGCATCCTCTCGCTCGTGTTTTTACACGACTAGCCTGCGGGATGCATCCTCTCGCACGTGTTTTTACTCGACTAGCCTGCGGGATGCATCCTCTCGCACGTGTTTCTACTCGACTAGCCTGCGTGATGCATCCTCTCGCACGTGTTTTTACTCGACTAGCCTGCGGGATGCATCCTCTCGCACGTGTTTTTACTCGACTAGCCTGCGGGAAGCATCCTCTCGCACGTGTTTTTAATCGACTAGCCTGCGGGTTGCATCCTCGCGCACGTGTTTTTACTGGACTAGCCTGCGGGATGCATCCTCTCGCTCGTGTTCCTACTCGACTAGCCTGCGGGATGCATCCTCTCGCACGTGTTTTTACTCGACTTGCCTGCGGGATGCATCCTCTCGCACGTGTTTCTACTCGACTAGCCTGCGTGATGCATCCTCTCGCACGTGTTTTTACTCGACTAGCCTGCGGGATGCATCCTCGCGCCCGTGTTTTTACTCGACTAGCCTGCGGGAAGCATCCTTTCGCACGTGTTTCTACTCGACTAGCCTGCGGGATGCATCCTCTCGCACGTGTTTTTACTCGACTAGCCTGCGGGATGCATCCTCTCTCACGTGTTTCTACTCGACTAGCCTGCGTGATGCATCCTCTCGCACGTGTTTTTACTCGACTAGCCTGCGGGATGCATCCTCTCGCACGTGTTTTTACTCGACTAGCCTGCGCGGTGCATCCTCTCGCACGTGTTTTTACTCGACTAGCCTGCGGGGTGCATCCTCTCGCACGTGTTTCTACTCGACCAGCCTGCGGGATGCATCCCCTCGCTCGTGTTTTTACACGACTAGCCTGCGGGAAGCATCCTCTAGCACGTGTTTTTACTCGACTAGCCTGCGGGATGCATCCTCTCGCACGTGTTTTTACTCGACTAGCCTGCGGGATGCATCCTCTCGCACGTGTTTTTACTCGACTAGCCTGCGGGATGCATCCTCTCGCACGTGTTTCTACTCGACTAGCCTGCGGGATGCATCCTCTCGCTCGTGTTTTTACACGACTAGCCTGCGGGAAGCATCCACTAGCACGTGTTTTTACTCGACTAGCCTGCGGGATGCATCCTCTCGCACGTGTTTTTACTCGACTAGCCTGCGGGATGCATCCTCTCGCACGTGTTTTTACTCGACTAGCCTGCGGGATGCATCCTCTCGCTCGTGTTTTTACTCGACTAGCCTGCGGGATGCATCCTCTCGCTCGTGTTTCTACTCGACTAGCCTGCGGGATGCATCCTCTCGCACGTGTTTTTACTCGACTAGCCTGCGGGATGCATCCTCTCGCACGTGTTTCTACTCGACTAGCCTGCGGGATGCATCCCCTCGCACGTGTTTTTACTCGACTAGCCTGCGGGATGCATCCTCTCGCAGGTGTTTCTACTCGACTAGCCTGCGTGATGCATCCTCTGGCACGTGTTTCACCTCGACTAGCCTGCGGGATGCATCCTCTCGCACGTGTTTCAACTCGACTAGCCTGCGGGATGCATCCTCTCGCACGTGTTTTTACTCGACTAGCCTGCGGGATGCATCCTCTCGCACGTGTTTCAACTCGACTAGCCTGCGGGATGCATCCTCTCGCACGTGTTTTTACTCGACTAGCCTGCAGGGTGCATCCTCTCGCACGTGTTTCTACTCGACTAGCCTGCTGGAAGCATCCTCTCGCACGTGTTTCTACTCGACTAGCCTGCGGGATGCATCCTCTCGCACGTGTTTTTACTCGACTAGCCTGCGGGATGCATCGTCTCGCACGTGTTTCAACTCGACTAGCCTGCGGGATGCATCCTCCCGCTCGTGTTTCTACTCGACTAGCCTGCGGGATGCATCCTCTCGCACGTGTTTTAACTCGACTAGCCTGCGGGATGCATCCTCTCGCACGTGTTTTTACTCGACTAGCCTGCGGGGTGCATCCTCTCGCACGTGTTTTTACTCGACTAGCCTGCGGGAAGCATCCTCTCGCACGTGTTTTTACTCGACTAGCCTGCGGGATGCATCCTCTCGCACGTGTTTTTACTCGACTAGCCTGCGGGATGCATCCTCTCGCACGTGTTTCTACTCGACTAGCCTGCGTGATGCATCCTCTCGCACGTGATTTAACTCGACTAGCCTGCGGGATGCATCCTCGCGCACGTGTTTTTAGTCGACTAGCCTGCGGGAAGCATCCTCTCGCACGTGTTTCTACTCGACTAGCCTGCGGGATGCATCCTCTCGCTCGTGTTTTTACTCGACTAGCCTGCGGGAAGCATCCTCTCGCACGTGTTTTTACTCGACTAGCCTGCGGGATGCATCCTCGCGCACGTGTTTTTCCTCGACTAGCCTGCGGGATGCATCTTCTCGCACGTGTTTTTACTCGACTAGCCAGCGGGATGCATCTACTCGCACGTGTTTCTACTCGACTAGCCTGCGGGATACATCCTCTCGCACGTGTTTTTACTCGACTAGCCTGCGGGATGCATCCTCTCGCACGTGTTTCAACTCGACTAGCCTGCGGGATGCATCCTCTCGCACGTGTTTTTACTCGACTAGTCTGCGGGATGCATCCTCTCGCACGTGTTTCTACTCGACTAGCCTGCGTGATGCATCCTCTCGCACGTGTTTTTACTCGACTAGCCTGCGGGATGCATCCTCTCGCACGTGTTTCAACTCGACTAGCCTGCGGGATGCATCCTCTCGCACGTGTTTTAACTCGACTAGCCTGCGGGATGCATCCTCTCGCACGTGTTTTTACTCGACTAGCCTGCGGGGTGCATCCTCTCGCACGTGTTTCTACTCGACCAGCCTGCGGGATGCATCCTCTCGCACGTGTTTTTACTCGACTAGCCTGCGGGATGCATCCTCGCACACGTGTTTTTCCTCGACTAGCCTGCGGGATGCATCCTCTCGCACGTGTTTTTACTCTACTAGCCTGCGGGATGCATCCTCTCGCACGTGTTTCTACTCGACTAGCCTGCGTGATGCATCCTCTCGCACGTGTTTCTACTCGACTAGCCTGCGGGATGCATCCTCTCGCACGTGTTTTTACTCGACTAGCCTGCGGGATGCATCCTCTCGCACGTGTTTCAACTCGACTAGCCTGCGGGATGCATCCTCTCGCACGTGTTTTTACTCGACTAGCCTGCGGGATGCATCCTCTCGCACGTGTTTCAACTCGACTAGCCTGCGGGATGCATCCTCTCGCTCGTGTTTCTACTCGACTAGCCTGCGGGATGCATCCTCTCGCACGTGTTTTAACTCGACTAGCCTGCGGGATGCATCCTCTCGCACGTGTTTTTACTCGACTAGCCTGCGGGATGCATCCTCTCGCACGTGTTTCAACTCGACTAGCCTGCGGGATGCATCCTCTCGGACGTGTTTTCACTCGACTAGCCTGCGGGATGCATCCTCTCGCACGTGTTTTTACTCGACTAGCCTGCGGGATGCATCCTCTCGCACGTGTTTCAACTCGACTAGCCTGCGGGATGCATCCTCTCGCACGTGTTTTTACTCGACTAGCCTGCGGGATGCATCCTCCCGCACGTGTTTCTACTCGACTAGCCTGCTGGAAGCATCCTCTCGCACGTGTTTCTACTCGACTAGCCTGCGGGATGCATCCTCTCGCACGTGTTTTTACTCGACTAGCCTGCGGGATGCATCGTCTCGCACGTGTTTCAACTCGACTAGCCTGCGGGATGCATCCTCCCGCTCGTGTTTCTACTCGACTAGCCTGCGGGATGCATCCTCTCGCACGTGTTTTTACTCGACTAGCCTGCGGGATGCATCCTCTCGCACGTGTTTCAACTCGACTAGCCTGCGGGATGCATCCTCTCGCACGTGTTTTTACTCGACTAGCCTGCGGGATGCATCCTCTCGCACGTGTTTTTACTCGACTAGCCTGCGGGATGCATCCTCTCGCACGTGTTTTTACTCGACTAGCCTGCGGGATGCATCCTCTCGCACGTGTTTCTACTCGACTAGCCTGCGTGATGCATCCTCTCGCACGTGATTTAACTCGACTAGCCTGCGGGATGCATCCTCGCGCACGTGTTTTTAGTCGACTAGCCTGCGGGAAGCATCCTCTCGCACGTGTTTCTACTCGACTAGCCTGCGGGATGCATCCTCTCGCTCGTGTTTTTACTCGACTAGCCTGCGGGAAGCATCCTCTCGCACGTGTTTTTACTCGACTAGCCTGCGGGATGCATCCTCGCGCACGTGTTTTTCCTCGACTAGCCTGCGGGATGCATCTTCTCGCACGTGTTTTTACTCGACTAGCCAGCGGGATGCATCTACTCGCACGTGTTTCTACTCGACTAGCCTGCGGGATACATCCTCTCGCACGTGTTTTTACTCGACTAGCCTGCGGGATGCATCCTCTCGCACGTGTTTCAACTCGACTAGCCTGCGGGATGCATCCTCTCGCACGTGTTTTTACTCGACTAGTCTGCGGGATGCATCCTCTCGCACGTGTTTCTACTCGACTAGCCTGCGTGATGCATCCTCTCGCACGTGTTTTTACTCGACTAGCCTGCGGGATGCATCCTCTCGCACGTGTTTCAACTCGACTAGCCTGCGGGATGCATCCTCTCGCACGTGTTTTAACTCGACTAGCCTGCGGGATGCATCCTCTCGCACGTGTTTTTACTCGACTAGCCTGCGGGGTGCATCCTCTCGCACGTGTTTCTACTCGACCAGCCTGCGGGATGCATCCTCTCGCACGTGTTTTTACTCGACTAGCCTGCGGGATGCATCCTCGCACACGTGTTTTTCCTCGACTAGCCTGCGGGATGCATCCTCTCGCACGTGTTTTTACTCTACTAGCCTGCGGGATGCATCCTCTCGCACGTGTTTCTACTCGACTAGCCTGCGTGATGCATCCTCTCGCACGTGTTTCTACTCGACTAGCCTGCGGGATGCATCCTCTCGCACGTGTTTTTACTCGACTAGCCTGCGGGATGCATCCTCTCGCACGTGTTTCAACTCGACTAGCCTGCGGGATGCATCCTCTCGCACGTGTTTTTACTCGACTAGCCTGCGGGATGCATCCTCTCGCACGTGTTTCAACTCGACTAGCCTGCGGGATGCATCCTCTCGCTCGTGTTTCTACTCGACTAGCCTGCGGGATGCATCCTCTCGCACGTGTTTTAACTCGACTAGCCTGCGGGATGCATCCTCTCGCACGTGTTTTTACTCGACTAGCCTGCGGGATGCATCCTCTCGCACGTGTTTCAACTCGACTAGCCTGCGGGATGCATCCTCTCGGACGTGTTTTCACTCGACTAGCCTGCGGGATGCATCCTCTCGCACGTGTTTTTACTCGACTAGCCTGCGGGATGCATCCTCTCGCACGTGTTTCAACTCGACTAGCCTGCGGGATGCATCCTCTCGCACGTGTTTTTACTCGACTAGCCTGCGGGATGCATCCTCCCGCACGTGTTTCTACTCGACTAGCCTGCTGGAAGCATCCTCTCGCACGTGTTTCTACTCGACTAGCCTGCGGGATGCATCCTCTCGCACGTGTTTTTACTCGACTAGCCTGCGGGATGCATCGTCTCGCACGTGTTTCAACTCGACTAGCCTGCGGGATGCATCCTCCCGCTCGTGTTTCTACTCGACTAGCCTGCGGGATGCATCCTCTCGCACGTGTTTTTACTCGACTAGCCTGCGGGATGCATCCTCTCGCACGTGTTTCAACTCGACTAGCCTGCGGGATGCATCCTCTCGCACGTGTTTTTACTCGACTAGCCTGCGGGATGCATCCTCTCGCACGTGTTTCAACTCGACTAGCCTGCGGGATGCATCCTCCCGCTCGTGTTTCTACTCGACTAGCCTGCGGGATGCATCCTCTCGCACGTGTTTTAACTCGACTAGCCTGCGGGATGCATCCTCTCGCACGTGTTTTTACTCGACTAGCCTGCGGGGTGCATCCTCTCGCACGTGTTTTTACTCGACTAGCCTGCGGGAAGCATCCTCTCGCACGTGTTTTTACTCGACTAGCCTGCGGGATGCATCCTCTCGCATGTGTTTCTACTCGACTAGCCTGCTGGAAGCATCCTCTAGCACGTGTTTCTACTCGACTAGCCTGCGGGATGCATCCTCTCGCACGTGTTTTTACTCGACTAGCCTGCGGGATGCATCGTCTCGCACGTGTTTCAACTCGACTAGCCTGCGGGATGCATCCTCCCGCTCGTTTTTCTACTCGACTAGCCTGCGGGATGCATCCTCTCGCACGTGTTTTAACTCGACTAGCCTGCGTGATGCATCCTCTCGCACGTGTTTTTACTCGACTAGCCTGCGGGATGCATCCTTGCGCACGTGTTTTTACTCGACTAGCCTGCGGGAAGCATCCTCTCGCACGTGTTTCTACTCGACTAGCCTGCGGGATGCATCCTCTCGCTCGTGTTTTTACTCGACTAGCCTGCGGGAAGCATCCTCTCGCACGTGTTTTTACTCGACTAGCCTGCGGGATGCATCCTCGCGCACGTGTTTTTCCTCGACTAGCCTGCGGGATGCATCCTCTCGCACGTGTTTTTACTCGACTAGCCTGCGGGATGCATCCTCTCGCACGTGTTTCAACTCGACTAGCCTGCGGGATGCATCCTCTCGCACGTGTTTTTACTCGACTAGCCTGCGGGAAGCATCCTCTCGCACGTGTTTTTACTCGACTAGCCTGCGGGATGCATCCTCTCGCACGTGTTTCTACTCGACTAGCCTGCGTGATGCATCCTCTCGCACGTGTTTTTACTCGACTAGCCTGCGGGATGCATCCTCTCGCACGTGTTTTTACTCGACTAGCCTGCGGGAAGCATCCTCTCGCACGTGTTTTTACTCGACTAGCCTGCGGGATGCATCCTCTCGCACGTGTTTTTACTCGACTAGCCTGCGCGGTGCATCCTCTCGCACGTGTTTTTACTCGACTAGCCTGCGGGGTGCATCCTCTCGCACGTGTTTCTACTCGACTAGCCTGCGGGATGCATCCTCTCGCTCGTGTTTTTACACGACTAGCCTGCGGGAAGCATCCTCTAGCACGTGTTTTTACTCGACTAGCCTGCGGGATGCATCCTCTCGCACGTGTTTTTACTCGACTAGCCTGCGGGATGCATCCTCTCGCACGTGTTTTTACTCGACTAGCCTGCGGGATGCATCCTCTCGCTCGTGTTTTTACTCGACTAGCCTGCGGGATGCATCCTCTCGCTCGTGTTTCTACTCGACTAGCCTGCGGGATGCATCCTCTCGCACGTGTTTTTACTCGACTAGCCTGCGGGATGCAGCCTCTCGCACGTGTTTCTACTCGACTAGCCTGCGGGATGCATCCTCTCGCACGTGTTTTTACTCGACTAGCCTGCGGGATGCATCCTCTCGCACGTGTTTCTACTCGACTAGCCTGCGTGATGCATCCTCTGGCACGTGTTTCACCTCGACTATCCTGCGGGATGCATCTTCTCGCACGTGTTTCAACTTGACTAGCCTGCGGGATGCATCCTCTCGCACGTGTTTTTACTCGACTAGCCTGCGGGATGCATCCTCTCGCACGTGTTTCAACTCGACTAGCCTGCGGGATGCATCCTCTCGCTCGTGTTTCTACTCGACTAGCCTGCGGGATGCATCCTCTCGCACGTGTTTTAAGTCGACTAGCCTGCGGGATGCATCCTCTCGCACGTGTTTTTACTCGACTAGCCTGCGGGGTGCATCCTCTCGCACGTGTTTTTACTCGACTAGCCTGCGGGATGCATCCTCTCGCACGTGTTTTTACTCGACTAGCCTGCGGGATGCATCCTCTCGCACGTGTTTTTACTCGACTAGCCTGCGGGGTGCATCCTCTCGCACGTGTTTTTACTCGACTAGCCTGCGGGAAGCATCCTCTCGCACGTGTTTTTACTCGACTAGCCTGCGGGATGCATCCTCGCGCACGTGTTTTTACTCGACTAGCCTGCGGGATGCATCCTCTCGCTCGTGTTTCTACTAGACTAGCCTGCGGGATGCATCCTCTCGCACGTGTTTTTACTCGACTAGCCTGCGGGAAGCATCCTCTCGCACGTGTTTTTACTCGACTAGCCTGCGGGATGCATCCTCGCGCACGTGTTTTTACTCGACTAGCCTGCGGGATGCATCCTCTCGCTCGTGTTTCTACTCGACTAGCCTGCGGGATGCATCCTCTCGCACGTGTTTTAACTCGACTAGCCTGCGGGATGCATCCTCTCGCACGTGTTTTTACTCGACTAGCCTGCGGGGTGCATCCTCTCGCACGTGTTTTTACTCGACTAGCCTGCGGGAAGCATCCTCTCGCACGTGTTTTTACTCGACTAGCCTGCGGGATGCATCCTCGCGCACGTGTTTTTACTCGACTAGCCTGCGGGATGCATCCTGTCGCTCGTGTTTCTACTCGACTAGCCTGCGGGATGCATCCTCTCGCACGTGTTTTTACTCGACTAGCCTGCGGGATGCATCCTCTCGCACGTGTTTCAACTCGACTAGCCTGCGTGATGCATCCTCTCGCACGTGTTTTTACTCGACTAGCCTGCGGGATGCATCCTCTCGCACGTGTTTTTACTCGACTAGCCTGCGGGATGCATCCTCTCGCTCGTGTTTCTACTCGACTAGCCTGCGGGATGCATCCTCTCGCACGTGTTTTTACTCGACTAGCCTGCGGGGTGCATCCTCTCGCACGTGTTTCTACTCGACTAGCCTGCGTGATGCATCCTCTCGCACGTGTTTCTACTCGACTAGCCTGCGGGATGCATCCTCTCGCACGTGTTTTTACTCGACTAGCCTGCGGGATGCATCCTCTCGCACGTGTTTCAACTCGACTAGCCTGCGGGATGCATCCTCTCGCACGTGTTTTTACTCGACTAGCCTGCGGGATGCATCCTCTCGCACGTGTTTCAACTCGACTAGCCTGCGGGATGCATCCTCTCGCTCGTGTTTCTACTCGACTAGCCTGCGGGATGCATCCTCTCGCACGTGTTTTAACTCGACTAGCCTGCGGGATGCATCCTCTCGCACGTGTTTTTACTCGACTAGCCTGCGGGATGCATCCTCTCGCACGTGTTTCAACTCGACTAGCCTGCGGGATGCATCCTCTCGCACGTGTTTTCACTCGACTAGCCTGCGGGATGCATCCTCTCGCACGTGTTTTTACTCGACTAGCCTGCGGGATGCATCTTCTCGCACGTGTTTCAACTCGACTATTCTGCGGGATGCATCCTCTCGCACGTGTTTTTACTCGACTAGCCTGCGGGATGCATCCTCTCGCACGTGTTTCAACTCGACTAGCCTGCGGGATGCATCCTCTCGCTCGTGTTTCTACTCGACTAGCCTGCGGGATGCATCCTCTCGCACGTGTTTTAACTCGACTAGCCTGCGGGATGCATCCTCTCGCACGTGTTTTTACTCGACTAGCCTGCGGGGTGCATCCTCTCGCACGTGTTTTTACTCGACTAGCCTGCGTTATGCATCCTCTCGCTCGTGTTTCTACTCGACTAGCCTGCGGGATGCATCCTCTCGCACGTGTTTTTACTCGACTAGCCTGCGGGATGCATCCTCTCGCACGTGTTTCTACTCGACTAGCCTGCGTGATGCATCCTCTCGCACGTGTTTTTACTCGACTAGCCTGCGGGATGCATCCTCTCGCACGTGTTTCAACTCGACTAGCCTGCGGGATGCATCCTCTCGCACGTGTTTTTACTCGACTAGCATGCGGGGTGCATCCTCTCGCACGTGTTTTTACTCGACTAGCCTGCGGGAAGCATCCTCTCGCACGTGTTTTTACTCGACTAGCCTGCGGGATGCATCCTCGCGCACGTGTTTGTACTCGACTAGCCTGCGGGATGCCTCCTCTCGCTCGTGTTTCTACTCGACTAGCCTGCGGGATGCATCCTCTCGCACGTGTTTCTACTCGACTAGCCTGCGGGATGCATCCTCTCGCACGTGTTTTTACTCGACTAGCCTGCGGGATGCATCCTCGCGCACGTGTTTTTCCTCGACTAGCCTGCGGGATGCATCCTCTCGCACGTGTTTTTACTCGACTAGCCTGCGGGATGCATCCTCTCGCACGTGTTTCTACTCGACTAGCCTGCGGGATGCATCCTCTCGCACGTGTTTTTACTCGACTAGCCTGCGGGATGCATCCTCTCGCACGTGTTTCAACTCGACTAGCCTGCGGGATGCATCCTCTCGCACGTGTTTTTACTCGACTAGCCTGCGGGATGCATCCTCTCGCACGTGTTTCAACTCGACTAGCCTGCGGGATGCATCCTCGCGCACGTGTTTTTACTGGACTAGCCTGCGGGATGCATCCTCTCGCTCGTGTTTCTACTCGACTAGCCTGCGGGATGCATCCTCTCGCACGTGTTTTTACTCGACTAGCCTGCGGGGTGCATCCTCTCGCACGTGTTTTTACTCGACTAGCCTGCGGGAAGCATCCTCTCGCACGTGTTTTTACTCGACTAGCCTGCGGGATGCATCCTCGCGCACGTGTTTTTACTCGACTAGCCTGCGGGATGCATCCTCTCGCTCGTGTTTCTACTCGACTAGCCTGCGGGATGCATCCTCTCGCACGTGTTTTTACTCGACTAGCCTGCGGGAAGCATCCTCTCGCACGTGTTTTTACTCGACTAGCCTGCGGGATGCATCCTCGCGCACGTGTTTTTACTCGACTAGCCTGCGGGATGCATCCTCTCGGTCGTGTTTCTACTCGACTAGCCTGCGGGATGCATCCTCTCGCACGTGTTTTAACTCGACTAGCCTGCGGGATGCATCCTCTCGCACGTGTTTTTACTCGACTAGCCTGCGGGGTGCATCCTCTCGCACGTGTTTTTACTCGACTAGCCTGCGGGAAGCATCCTCTCGCACGTGTTTTTACTCGACTAGCCTGCGGGATGCATCCTCGCGCACGTGTTTTTACTCGACTAGCCTGCGGGATGCATCCTCTCGCTCGTGTTTCTACTCGACTAGCCTGCGGGATGCATCCTCTCGCACGTGTTTTTACTCGACTAGCCTGCGGGATGCATCCTCTCGCACGTGTTTCTACTCGACTAGCCTGCGTGATGCATCCTCTCGCACGTGTTTCTACTCGACTAGCCTGCGGGATGCATCCTCTCGCACGTGTTTTTACTCGACTAGCCTGCGGGATGCATCCTCTCGCACGTGTTTCAACTCGACTAGCCTGCGGGATGCATCCTCTCGCACGTGTTTCTACTCGACTAGCCTGCGTGATGCATCCTCTCGCACGTGTTTTTACTCGACTAGCCTGCGGGATGCATCCTCTCGCACGTGTTTCAACTCGACTAGCCTGCGGGATGCATCCTCTCGCACGTGTTTTTACTCGACTAGCATGCGGGGTGCATCCTCTCGCACGTGTTTTTACTCGACTAGCCTGCGGGAAGCATCCTCTCGCACGTGTTTTTACTCGACTAGCCTGCGGGATGCATCCTCGCGCACGTGTTTGTACTCGACTAGCCTGCGGGATGCCTCCTCTCGCTCGTGTTTCTACTCGACTAGCCTGCGGGATGCATCCTCTCGCACGTGTTTCTACTCGACTAGCCTGCGGGATGCATCCTCTCGCACGTGTTTTTACTCGACTAGCCTGCGGGATGCATCCTCGCGCACGTGTTTTTCCTCGACTAGCCTGCGGGATGCATCCTCTCGCACGTGTTTTTACTCGACTAGCCTGCGGGATGCATCCTCTCGCACGTGTTTCTACTCGACTAGCCTGCGGGATGCATCCTCTCGCACGTGTTTTTACTCGACTAGCCTGCGGGATGCATCCTCTCGCACGTGTTTCAACTCGACTAGCCTGCGGGATGCATCCTCTCGCACGTGTTTTTACTCGACTAGCCTGCGGGATGCATCCTCTCGCACGTGTTTCAACTCGACTAGCCTGCGGGATGCATCCTCGCGCACGTGTTTTTACTGGACTAGCCTGCGGGATGCATCCTCTCGCTCGTGTTTCTACTTCACTAGCCTGCGGGATGCATCCTCTCGCACGTGTTTTTACTCGACTAGCCTGCGGGGTGCATCCTCTCGCACGTGTTTTTACTCGACTAGCCTGCGGGAAGCATCCTCTCGCACGTGTTTTTACTCGACTAGCCTGCGGGATGCATCCTCGCGCACGTGTTTTTACTCGACTAGCCTGCGGGATGCATCCTCTCGCTCGTGTTTCTACTCGACTAGCCTGCGGGATGCATCCTCTCGCACGTGTTTTTACTCGACTAGCCTGCGGGAAGCATCCTCTCGCACGTGTTTTTACTCGACTAGCCTGCGGGATGCATCCTCGCGCACGTGTTTTTACTCGACTAGCCTGCGGGATGCATCCTCTCGGTCGTGTTTCTACTCGACTAGCCTGCGGGATGCATCCTCTCGCACGTGTTTTAACTCGACTAGCCTGCGGGATGCATCCTCTCGCACGTGTTTTTACTCGACTAGCCTGCGGGGTGCATCCTCTCGCACGTGTTTTTACTCGACTAGCCTGCGGGAAGCATCCTCTCGCACGTGTTTTTACTCGACTAGCCTGCGGGATGCATCCTCGCGCACGTGTTTTTACTCGACTAGCCTGCGGGATGCATCCTCTCGCTCGTGTTTCTACTCGACTAGCCTGCGGGATGCATCCTCTCGCACGTGTTTTTACTCGACTAGCCTGCGGGATGCATCCTCTCGCACGTGTTTCTACTCGACTAGCCTGCGTGATGCATCCTCTCGCACGTGTTTCTACTCGACTAGCCTGCGGGATGCATCCTCTCGCACGTGTTTTTACTCGACTAGCCTGCGGGATGCATCCTCTCGCACGTGTTTCAACTCGACTAGCCTGCGGGATGCATCCTCTCGCACGTGTTTTTACTCGACTAGCCTGCGGGATGCATCCTCTCGCACGTGTTTCAACTCGACTAGCCTGCGGGATGCATCCTCTCGCTCGTGTTTCTACTCGACTAGCCTGCGGGATGCATCCTCTCGCACGTGTTTTAACTCGACTAGCCTGCGGGATGCATCCTCTCGCACGTGTTTTTACTCGACTAGCCTGCGGGATGCATCCTCTCGCACGTGTTTTAAGTCGACTAGCCTGCGGGATGCATCCTCTCGCACGTGTTTTTACTCGACTAGCCTGCGGGGTGCATCCTCTCGCACGTGTTTTTACTCGACTAGCCTGCGGGATGCATCCTCTCGCACGTGTTTTTACTCGACTAGCCTGCGGGATGCATCCTCTCGCACGTGTTTTTACTCGACTAGCCTGCGGGGTGCATCCTCTCGCACGTGTTTTTACTCGACTAGCCTGCGGGAAGCATCCTCTCGCACGTGTTTTTACTCGACTAGCCTGCGGGATGCATCCTCGCGCACGTGTTTTTACTCGACTAGCCTGCGGGATGCATCCTCTCGCTCGTGTTTCTACTAGACTAGCCTGCGGGATGCATCCTCTCGCACGTGTTTTTACTCGACTAGCCTGCGGGAAGCATCCTCTCGCACGTGTTTTTACTCGACTAGCCTGCGGGATGCATCCTCGCGCACGTGTTTTTACTCGACTAGCCTGCGGGATGCATCCTCTCGCTCGTGTTTCTACTCGACTAGCCTGCGGGATGCATCCTCTCGCACGTGTTTTAACTCGACTAGCCTGCGGGATGCATCCTCTCGCACGTGTTTTTACTCGACTAGCCTGCGGGGTGCATCCTCTCGCACGTGTTTTTACTCGACTAGCCTGCGGGAAGCATCCTCTCGCACGTGTTTTTACTCGACTAGCCTGCGGGATGCATCCTCGCGCACGTGTTTTTACTCGACTAGCCTGCGGGATGCATCCTGTCGCTCGTGTTTCTACTCGACTAGCCTGCGGGATGCATCCTCTCGCACGTGTTTTTACTCGACTAGCCTGCGGGATGCATCCTCTCGCACGTGTTTCAACTCGACTAGCCTGCGTGATGCATCCTCTCGCACGTGTTTTTACTCGACTAGCCTGCGGGATGCATCCTCTCGCACGTGTTTTTACTCGACTAGCCTGCGGGATGCATCCTCTCGCTCGTGTTTCTACTCGACTAGCCTGCGGGATGCATCCTCTCGCACGTGTTTTTACTCGACTAGCCTGCGGGGTGCATCCTCTCGCACGTGTTTCTACTCGACTAGCCTGCGTGATGCATCCTCTCGCACGTGTTTCTACTCGACTAGCCTGCGGGATGCATCCTCTCGCACGTGTTTTTACTCGACTAGCCTGCGGGATGCATCCTCTCGCACGTGTTTCAACTCGACTAGCCTGCGGGATGCATCCTCTCGCACGTGTTTTTACTCGACTAGCCTGCGGGATGCATCCTCTCGCACGTGTTTCAACTCGACTAGCCTGCGGGATGCATCCTCTCGCTCGTGTTTCTACTCGACTAGCCTGCGGGATGCATCCTCTCGCACGTGTTTTAACTCGACTAGCCTGCGGGATGCATCCTCTCGCACGTGTTTTTACTCGACTAGCCTGCGGGATGCATCCTCTCGCACGTGTTTCAACTCGACTAGCCTGCGGGATGCATCCTCTCGCACGTGTTTTCACTCGACTAGCCTGCGGGATGCATCCTCTCGCACGTGTTTTTACTCGACTAGCCTGCGGGATGCATCTTCTCGCACGTGTTTCAACTCGACTATTCTGCGGGATGCATCCTCTCGCACGTGTTTTTACTCGACTAGCCTGCGGGATGCATCCTCTCGCACGTGTTTCAACTCGACTAGCCTGCGGGATGCATCCTCTCGCTCGTGTTTCTACTCGACTAGCCTGCGGGATGCATCCTCTCGCACGTGTTTTAACTCGACTAGCCTGCGGGATGCATCCTCTCGCACGTGTTTTTACTCGACTAGCCTGCGGGGTGCATCCTCTCGCACGTGTTTTTACTCGACTAGCCTGCGGGATGCATCCTCTCG
This sequence comes from Lasioglossum baleicum, assembly GCF_051020765.1. Taxonomy (NCBI): domain Eukaryota; kingdom Metazoa; phylum Arthropoda; class Insecta; order Hymenoptera; family Halictidae; genus Lasioglossum; species Lasioglossum baleicum. The sequence goes on from NW_027469278.1 coordinate 20,402, forward strand.
CTCGTGTTTCTACTCGACTAGCCTGCGGGATGCATCCTCTCGCACGTGTTTTTACTCGACTAGCCTGCGGGATGCATCCTCTCGCACGTGTTTCTACTCGACTAGCCTGCGTGATGCATCCTCTCGCACGTGTTTTTACTCGACTAGCCTGCGGGATGCATCCTCTCGCACGTGTTTCAACTCGACTAGCCTGCGGGATGCATCCTCTCGCACGTGTTTTTACTCGACTAGCATGCGGGGTGCATCCTCTCGCACGTGTTTTTACTCGACTAGCCTGCGGGAAGCATCCTCTCGCACGTGTTTTTACTCGACTAGCCTGCGGGATGCATCCTCGCGCACGTGTTTGTACTCGACTAGCCTGCGGGATGCCTCCTCTCGCTCGTGTTTCTACTCGACTAGCCTGCGGGATGCATCCTCTCGCACGTGTTTCTACTCGACTAGCCTGCGGGATGCATCCTCTCGCACGTGTTTTTACTCGACTAGCCTGCGGGATGCATCCTCGCGCACGTGTTTTTCCTCGACTAGCCTGCGGGATGCATCCTCTCGCACGTGTTTTTACTCGACTAGCCTGCGGGATGCATCCTCTCGCACGTGTTTCTACTCGACTAGCCTGCGGGATGCATCCTCTCGCACGTGTTTTTACTCGACTAGCCTGCGGGATGCATCCTCTCGCACGTGTTTCAACTCGACTAGCCTGCGGGATGCATCCTCTCGCACGTGTTTTTACTCGACTAGCCTGCGGGATGCATCCTCTCGCACGTGTTTCAACTCGACTAGCCTGCGGGATGCATCCTCGCGCACGTGTTTTTACTGGACTAGCCTGCGGGATGCATCCTCTCGCTCGTGTTTCTACTCGACTAGCCTGCGGGATGCATCCTCTCGCACGTGTTTTTACTCGACTAGCCTGCGGGGTGCATCCTCTCGCACGTGTTTTTACTCGACTAGCCTGCGGGAAGCATCCTCTCGCACGTGTTTTTACTCGACTAGCCTGCGGGATGCATCCTCGCGCACGTGTTTTTACTCGACTAGCCTGCGGGATGCATCCTCTCGCTCGTGTTTCTACTCGACTAGCCTGCGGGATGCATCCTCTCGCACGTGTTTTTACTCGACTAGCCTGCGGGAAGCATCCTCTCGCACGTGTTTTTACTCGACTAGCCTGCGGGATGCATCCTCGCGCACGTGTTTTTACTCGACTAGCCTGCGGGATGCATCCTCTCGGTCGTGTTTCTACTCGACTAGCCTGCGGGATGCATCCTCTCGCACGTGTTTTAACTCGACTAGCCTGCGGGATGCATCCTCTCGCACGTGTTTTTACTCGACTAGCCTGCGGGGTGCATCCTCTCGCACGTGTTTTTACTCGACTAGCCTGCGGGAAGCATCCTCTCGCACGTGTTTTTACTCGACTAGCCTGCGGGATGCATCCTCGCGCACGTGTTTTTACTCGACTAGCCTGCGGGATGCATCCTCTCGCTCGTGTTTCTACTCGACTAGCCTGCGGGATGCATCCTCTCGCACGTGTTTTTACTCGACTAGCCTGCGGGATGCATCCTCTCGCACGTGTTTCTACTCGACTAGCCTGCGTGATGCATCCTCTCGCACGTGTTTCTACTCGACTAGCCTGCGGGATGCATCCTCTCGCACGTGTTTTTACTCGACTAGCCTGCGGGATGCATCCTCTCGCACGTGTTTCAACTCGACTAGCCTGCGGGATGCATCCTCTCGCACGTGTTTTTACTCGACTAGCCTGCGGGATGCATCCTCTCGCACGTGTTTCAACTCGACTAGCCTGCGGGATGCATCCTCTCGCTCGTGTTTCTACTCGACTAGCCTGCGGGATGCATCCTCTCGCACGTGTTTTAACTCGACTAGCCTGCGGGATGCATCCTCTCGCACGTGTTTTTACTCGACTAGCCTGCGGGATGCATCCTCTCGCACGTGTTTCAACTCGACTAGCCTGCGGGATGCATCCTCTCGCACGTGTTTTCACTCGACTAGCCTGCGGGATGCATCCTCTCGCACGTGTTTTTACTCGACTAGCCTGCGGGATGCATCCTCTCGCACGTGTTTCAACTCGACTAGCCTGCGGGATGCATCCTCTCGCACGTGTTTTTACTCGACTAGCCTGCGGGATGCATTCTCTCTCACGTGTTTCAACTCGACTAGCCTGCGGGATGCATCCTCTCGCTCGTGTTTCTACTCGACTAGCCTGCGGGATGCATCCTCTCGCACGTGTTTTAACTCGACTAGCCTGCGGGATGCATCCTCTCGCACGTGTTTTTACTCGACTAGCCTGCGGGGTGCATCCTCTCGCACGTGTTTTTACTCGACTAGCCTGCGGGATGCATCCTCTCGCACGTGTTTCTACTCGACTAGCCTGCGGGATGCATCCTCTCGCACGTGTTTTTACTCGACTAGCCTGCGGGATGCATCCTCGCGCACGTGTTTTTCCTCGACTAGCCTGCGGGATGCATCCTCTCGCACGTGTTTTTACTCGACTAGCCTGCGGGATGCATCCTCTCGCACGTGTTTTTACTCGACTAGCCTGCGGGGTGCATCCTCTCGCACGTGTTTTTACTCGACTAGCCTGCGGGATGCATCCTCTCGCTCGTGTTTCTACTCGACTAGCCTGCGGGATGCATCCTCTCGCACGTGTTTTTACTCGACTAGCCTGCGGGATGCATCCTCTCGCACGTGTTTCTACTCGACTAGCCTGCGTGATGCATCCTCTCGCACGTGTTTTTACTCGACTAGCCTGCGGGATGCATCCTCTCGCACGTGTTTCAACTCGACTAGCCTGCGGGATGCATCCTCTCGCACCTGTTTTAACTCGACTAGCCTGCGGGATGCATCCTCTCGCACGTGTTTTTACTCGACTAGCATGCGGGGTGCGTCCTCTCGCACGTGTTTTTACTCGACTAGCCTGCGGGAAGCATCCTCTCGCACGTGTTTTTACTCGACTAGCCTGCGGGATGCATCCTCGCGCACGTGTTTTTACTCGACTAGCCTGCGGGATGCATCCTCTCGCTCGTGTTTCTACTCGACTAGCCTGCGGGATGCATCCTCTCGCACGTGTTTCTACTCGACTAGCCTGCGGGATGCATCCTCTCGCACGTGTTTTTACTCGACTAGCCTGCGGGATGCATCCTCGCACACGTGTTTTTCCTCGACTAGCCTGCGGGATGCATCCTCTCGCACGTGTTTTTACTCTACTAGCCTGCGGGATGCATCCTCTCGCACGTGTTTCTACTCGACTAGCCTGCGTGATGCATCCTCTCGCACGTGTTTCTACTCGACTAGCCTGCGGGATGCATCCTCTCGCACGTGTTTTTACTCGACTAGCCTGCGGGATGCATCCTCTCGCACGTGTTTCAACTCGACTAGCCTGCGGGATGCATCCTCTCGCACGTGTTTTTACTCGACTAGCCTGCGGGATGCATCCTCTCGCACGTGTTTCAACTCGACTAGCCTGCGGGATGCATCCTCTCGCTCGTGTTTCTACTCGACTAGCCTGCGGGATGCATCCTCTCGCACGTGTTTTAACTCGACTAGCCTGCGGGATGCATCCTCTCGCACGTGTTTTTACTCGACTAGCCTGCGGGATGCATCCTCTCGCACGTGTTTCAACTCGACTAGCCTGCGGGATGCATCCTCTCGGACGTGTTTTCACTCGACTAGCCTGCGGGATGCATCCTCTCGCACGTGTTTTTACTCGACTAGCCTGCGGGATGCATCCTCTCGCACGTGTTTCAACTCGACTAGCCTGCGGGATGCATCCTCTCGCACGTGTTTTTACTCGACTAGCCTGCGGGATGCATCCTCTCGCACGTGTTTCAACTCGACTAGCCTGCGGGATGCATCCTCTCGCTCGTGTTTCTACTCGACTAGCCTGCAGGATGCATCCTCTCGCACGTGTTTTAACTCGACTAGCCTGCGGGATGCATCCTCTCGCACGTGTTTTTACTCGACTAGCCTGCGGGGTGCATCCTCCCGCACGTGTTTTTACTCGACTAGCCTGCGGGATGCATCCTCTCGCTCGTGTTTCTACTCGACTAGCCTGCGGGATGCATCCTCTCGCACGTGTTTTTACTCGACTAGCCTGCGGGATGCATCCTCTCGCACGTGTTTCAACTCGACTAGCCTGCGGGATGCATCCTCTCGCACGTGTTTTTACTCGACTAGCCTGCGGGATGCATCCTCTCGCACGTGTTTCAACTCGACTAGCCTGCGGGATGCATCCTCTCGCTCGTGTTTCTACTCGACTAGCCTGCGGGATGCATACTCTCGCACGTGTTTTAACTCGACTAGCCTGCGGGATGCATCCTCTCGCACGTGTTTTTACTCGACTAGCCTGCGGGGTGCATCCTCTCGCACGTGTTTTTACTCGACTAGCCTGCGGGATGCATCCTCTCGCTCGTGTTTCTACTCGACTAGCCTGCGGGATGCATCCTCTCGCACGTGTTTTTACTCGACTAGCCTGCGGGATGCATCCTCACGCACGTGTTTCTACTCGACTAGCCTGCGTGATGCATCCTCTCGCACGTGTTTTTACTCGACTAGCCTGCGGGATGCATCCTCTCGCACGTGTTTCAACTCGACTAGCCTGCGGGATGCATCCTCTCGCACGTGTTTTAACTCGACTAGCCTGCGGGATGCATCCTCTCGCACGTGTTTTTACTCGACTAGCATGCGGGGTGCATCCTCTCGCACGTGTTTTTACTCGACTAGCCTGCGGGAAGCATCCTCTCGCACGTGTTTTTACTCGTCTAGCCTGCGGGATGCATCCTCGCGCACTTGTTTTTACTCGACTAGCCTGCGGGATGCATCCTCTCGCTCGTGTTTCTACTCGACTTGCCTGCGGGATGCATCCTCTCGCACGTGTTTCTACTCGACTAGCCTGCGGGATGCATCCTCTCGCACGTGTTTTTACTCGACTAGCCTGCGGGATGCATCCTCGCACACGTGTTTTTCCTCGACTAGCCTGCGGGATGCATCCTCTCGCACGTGTTTTTACTCGACTAGCCTGCGGGATGCATCCTCTCGCACGTGTTTCTACTCGACTAGCCTGCGGGATGCATCCTCTCGCACGTGTTTTTACTCGACTAGCCTGCGGGATGCATCCTCTCGCACGTGTTTCAACTCGACTAGCCTGCGGGATGCATCCTCTCGCACGTGTTTCAACTCGACTAGCCTGCGGGATGCATCCTCTCGCACGTGTTTCAACTCGACTAGCCTGCGGGATGCATCCTCTCGCTCGTGTTTCTACTCGACTAGCCTGCGGGATGCATCCTCTCGCACGTGTTTTAACTCGACTAGCCTGCGGGATGCATCCTCTCGCACGTGTTTTTACTCGACTAGCCTGCGGGGTGCATCCTCTCGCACGTGTTTTTACTCGACTAGCCTGCGGGAAGCATCCTCTCGCACGTGTTTTTACTCGACTAGCCTGCGGGATGCATCCTCGCGCACGTGTTTTTACTCGACTAGCCTGCGGGATGCATCCTCTCGCTCGTGTTTCTACTCGACTAGCCTGCGGGATGCATCCTCTCGCACGTGTTTTTACTCGACTAGCCTGCGGGATGCATCCTCTCGCACGTGTTTCTACTCGACTAGCCTGCGTGATGCATCCTCTCGCACGTGTTTTTACTCGACTAGCCTGCGGGATGCATCCTCGCGCACGTGTTTTTACTGGACTAGCCTGCGGGATGCATCCTCGCGCACGTGTTTTTACTCGACTAGCCTGCGGGAAGCATCCTCTCGCACGTGTTTCTACTCGACTAGCCTGCGGGATGCATCCTCTCGCACGTGTTTTTACTCGACTAGCCTGCGGGATGCATCCTCTCGCACGTGTTTCTACTCGACTAGCCTGCGTGATGCATCCTCTCGCACGTGTTTTTACTCGACTAGCCTGCGGGATGCATCCTCTCGCACGTGTTTTTACTCGACTAGCCTGCGCGGTGCATCCTCTCGCACGTGTTTTTACTCGACTAGCCTGCGGGGTGCATCCTCTCGCACGTGTTTCTACTCGACTAGCCTGCGGGATGCATCCTCTCGCACGTGTTTTTACTCGACTAGCCTGCGGGATGCATCCTCTCGCACGTGTTTCTACTCGACTAGCCTGCGGGATGCATCCTCTCGCACGTGTTTCTACTCTACTAGCCTGCGGGATGCATCCTCTCGCTCGTGTTTTTACACGACTAGCCTGCGGGAAGCATCCTCTAGCACGTGTTTTTACTCGACTAGCCTGCGGGATGCATCCTCTCGCACCTGTTTTTACTCGACTAGCCTGCGGGATGCATCCTCTCGCACGTGTTTTTACTCGACTAGCCTGCGGGATGCATCCTCTCGCTCGTGTTTTTACTCGACTAGCCTGCGGGATGCATCCTCTCGCTCGTGTTTCTACTCGACTAGCCTGCGGGATGCATCCTCTCGCACGTGTTTTTACTCGACTAGCCTGCGGGATGCATCCTCTCGCACGTGTTTCTACTCGACTAGCCTGCGGGATGCATCCTCTCGCACGTGTTTTTACTCGACTAGCCTGCGGGATGCATCCTCTCGCACGTGTTTCTACTCGACTAGCCTGCGTGATGCATCCTCTGGCACGTGTTTCACCTCGACTAGCCTGCGGGATGCATCCTCTCGCACGTGTTTCAACTCGACTAGCCTGCGGGATGCATCCTCTCGCACGTGTTTTTACTCGACTAGCCTGCGGGATGCATCCTCTCGCACGTGTTTCTACTCGACTAGCCTGCGGGATGCATCCTCTCGCACGTGTTTTTACTCGACTAGCCTGCGGGATGCATCCTCGCGCACGTGTTTTTCCTCGACTAGCCTGCGGGATGCATCCTCTCGCACGTGTTTTTACTCGACTAGCCTGCGGGATGCATCCTCTCGCACGTGTTTCTACTCGACTAGCCTGCGGGATGCATCCTCTCGCACGTGTTTTTACTCGACTAGCCTGCGGGATGCATCCTCTCGCACGTGTTTCAACTCGACTAGCCTGCGGGATGCATCCTCTCGCACGTGTTTTTACTCGACTAGCCTGCGGGATGCATCCTCTCGCACGTGTTTCAACTCGACTAGCCTGCGGGATGCATCCTCTCGCTCGTGTTTCTACTCGACTAGCCTGCGGGATGCATCCTCTCGCTCGTGTTTCTACTCGACTAGCCTGCGGGATGCATCCTCTCGCACGTGTTTTAACTCGACTAGCCTGCGGGATGCATCCTCTCGCACGTGTTTTTACTCGACTAGCCTGCGGGGTGCATCCTCTCGCACGTGTTTTTACTCGACTAGCCTGCGGGAAGCATCCTCTCGCACGTGGTTTTACTCGACTAGCCTGCGGGATGCATCCTCGCGCAAGTGTTTTTACTCGACTAGCCTGCGGGATGCATCCTCTCGCTCGTGTTTCTACTCGACTAGCCTGCGGGATGCATCCTCTCGCACGTGTTTTTACTCGACTAGCCTGCGGGATGCATCCTCTCGCACGTGTTTCTACTCGACTAGCCTGCGTGATGCATCCTCTCGCACGTGTTTTTACTCGACTAGCCTGCGGGATGCATCCTCTCGCACGTGTTTTTACTCGACTAGCCTGCGGGAAGCATCCTCTCGCACGTGTTTTTAATCGACTAGCCTGCGGGTTGCATCCTCGCGCACGTGTTTTTACTGGACTAGCCTGCGGGATGCATCCTCTCGCTCGTGTTCCTACTCGACTAGCCTGCGGGATGCATCCTCTCGCACGTGTTTTTACTCGACTTGCCTGCGGGATGCATCCTCTCGCACGTGTTTCTACTCGACTAGCCTGCGTGATGCATCCTCTCGCACGTGTTTTTACTCGACTAGCCTGCGGGATGCATCCTCGCGCCCGTGTTTTTACTCGACTAGCCTGCGGGAAGCATCCTTTCGCACGTGTTTCTACTCGACTAGCCTGCGGGATGCATCCTCTCGCACGTGTTTTTACTCGACTAGCCTGCGGGATGCATCCTCTCTCACGTGTTTCTACTCGACTAGCCTGCGTGATGCATCCTCTCGCACGTGTTTTTACTCGACTAGCCTGCGGGATGCATCCTCTCGCACGTGTTTCTACTCGACTAGCCTGCGGGATGCATCCTCTCGCTCGTGTTTTTACACGACTAGCCTGCGGGATGCATCCTCTCGCACGTGTTTTTACTCGACTAGCCTGCGGGATGCATCCTCTCGCACGTGTTTCTACTCGACTAGCCTGCGTGATGCATCCTCTCGCACGTGTTTTTACTCGACTAGCCTGCGGGATGCATCCTCTCGCACGTGTTTTTACTCGACTAGCCTGCGGGAAGCATCCTCTCGCACGTGTTTTTAATCGACTAGCCTGCGGGTTGCATCCTCGCGCACGTGTTTTTACTGGACTAGCCTGCGGGATGCATCCTCTCGCTCGTGTTCCTACTCGACTAGCCTGCGGGATGCATCCTCTCGCACGTGTTTTTACTCGACTTGCCTGCGGGATGCATCCTCTCGCACGTGTTTCTACTCGACTAGCCTGCGTGATGCATCCTCTCGCACGTGTTTTTACTCGACTAGCCTGCGGGATGCATCCTCGCGCCCGTGTTTTTACTCGACTAGCCTGCGGGAAGCATCCTTTCGCACGTGTTTCTACTCGACTAGCCTGCGGGATGCATCCTCTCGCACGTGTTTTTACTCGACTAGCCTGCGGGATGCATCCTCTCTCACGTGTTTCTACTCGACTAGCCTGCGTGATGCATCCTCTCGCACGTGTTTTTACTCGACTAGCCTGCGGGATGCATCCTCTCGCACGTGTTTTTACTCGACTAGCCTGCGCGGTGCATCCTCTCGCACGTGTTTTTACTCGACTAGCCTGCGGGGTGCATCCTCTCGCACGTGTTTCTACTCGACCAGCCTGCGGGATGCATCCCCTCGCTCGTGTTTTTACACGACTAGCCTGCGGGAAGCATCCTCTAGCACGTGTTTTTACTCGACTAGCCTGCGGGATGCATCCTCTCGCACGTGTTTTTACTCGACTAGCCTGCGGGATGCATCCTCTCGCACGTGTTTTTACTCGACTAGCCTGCGGGATGCATCCTCTCGCACGTGTTTCTACTCGACTAGCCTGCGGGATGCATCCTCTCGCTCGTGTTTTTACACGACTAGCCTGCGGGAAGCATCCACTAGCACGTGTTTTTACTCGACTAGCCTGCGGGATGCATCCTCTCGCACGTGTTTTTACTCGACTAGCCTGCGGGATGCATCCTCTCGCACGTGTTTTTACTCGACTAGCCTGCGGGATGCATCCTCTCGCTCGTGTTTTTACTCGACTAGCCTGCGGGATGCATCCTCTCGCTCGTGTTTCTACTCGACTAGCCTGCGGGATGCATCCTCTCGCACGTGTTTTTACTCGACTAGCCTGCGGGATGCATCCTCTCGCACGTGTTTCTACTCGACTAGCCTGCGGGATGCATCCCCTCGCACGTGTTTTTACTCGACTAGCCTGCGGGATGCATCCTCTCGCAGGTGTTTCTACTCGACTAGCCTGCGTGATGCATCCTCTGGCACGTGTTTCACCTCGACTAGCCTGCGGGATGCATCCTCTCGCACGTGTTTCAACTCGACTAGCCTGCGGGATGCATCCTCTCGCACGTGTTTTTACTCGACTAGCCTGCGGGATGCATCCTCTCGCACGTGTTTCAACTCGACTAGCCTGCGGGATGCATCCTCTCGCACGTGTTTTTACTCGACTAGCCTGCAGGGTGCATCCTCTCGCACGTGTTTCTACTCGACTAGCCTGCTGGAAGCATCCTCTCGCACGTGTTTCTACTCGACTAGCCTGCGGGATGCATCCTCTCGCACGTGTTTTTACTCGACTAGCCTGCGGGATGCATCGTCTCGCACGTGTTTCAACTCGACTAGCCTGCGGGATGCATCCTCCCGCTCGTGTTTCTACTCGACTAGCCTGCGGGATGCATCCTCTCGCACGTGTTTTAACTCGACTAGCCTGCGGGATGCATCCTCTCGCACGTGTTTTTACTCGACTAGCCTGCGGGGTGCATCCTCTCGCACGTGTTTTTACTCGACTAGCCTGCGGGAAGCATCCTCTCGCACGTGTTTTTACTCGACTAGCCTGCGGGATGCATCCTCTCGCACGTGTTTTTACTCGACTAGCCTGCGGGATGCATCCTCTCGCACGTGTTTCTACTCGACTAGCCTGCGTGATGCATCCTCTCGCACGTGATTTAACTCGACTAGCCTGCGGGATGCATCCTCGCGCACGTGTTTTTAGTCGACTAGCCTGCGGGAAGCATCCTCTCGCACGTGTTTCTACTCGACTAGCCTGCGGGATGCATCCTCTCGCTCGTGTTTTTACTCGACTAGCCTGCGGGAAGCATCCTCTCGCACGTGTTTTTACTCGACTAGCCTGCGGGATGCATCCTCGCGCACGTGTTTTTCCTCGACTAGCCTGCGGGATGCATCTTCTCGCACGTGTTTTTACTCGACTAGCCAGCGGGATGCATCCTCTCGCACGTGTTTCTACTCGACTAGCCTGCGGGATACATCCTCTCGCACGTGTTTTTACTCGACTAGCCTGCGGGATGCATCCTCTCGCACGTGTTTCAACTCGACTAGCCTGCGGGATGCATCCTCTCGCACGTGTTTTTACTCGACTAGTCTGCGGGATGCATCGTCTCGCACGTGTTTCTACTCGACTAGCCTGCGTGATGCATCCTCTCGCACGTGTTTTTACTCGACTATCCTGCGGGATGCATCCTCTCGCACGTGTTTTTACTCGACTAGCCTGCGGGAAGCATCCTCTCGCACGTGTTTTTACTCGACTAGCCTGCGGGATGCATCCTCGCGCACGTGTTTCTACTCGACTAGCCTGCGGGATACATCCTCTCGCACGTGTTTTTACTCGACTAGCCTGCGGGATGCATCCTCTCGCACGTGTTTCAACTCGACTAGCCTGCGGGATGCATCCTCTCGCACGTGATTTAACTCGACTAGCCTGCGGGATGCATCCTCTCGCACGTGTTTTCACTCGACTAGCCTGCGGGATGCATCCTCTCGCACGTGTTTCTACTCGACTAGCCTGCGTGATGCATCCTCTCGCACGTGTTTTTACTCGACTATCCTGCGGGATGCATCCTCTCGCACGTGTTTTTACTCGACTAGCCTGCGGGAAGCATCCTCTCGCACGTGTTTTTACTCGACTAGCCTGCGGGATGCATCCTCGCGCACGTGTTTCTACTCGACTAGCCTGCGGGATACATCCTCTCGCACGTGTTTTTACTCGACTAGCCTGCGGGATGCATCCTCTCGCACGTGTTTCAACTCGACTAGCCTGCGTGATGCATCCTCTCGCACGTGTTTTTACTCGACTATCCTGCGGGATGCATCCTCTCGCACGTGTTTTTACTCGACTAGCCTGCGGGATGCATCCTCTCGCACGTGTTTTTACTCGACTAGCCTGCGGGATGCATCCTCTCGCACGTGTTTCTACTCGACTAGCCTGCGGGATGCATCCTCTCGCTCGTGTTTTTACACGACTAGCCTGCGGGATGCATCCTCTCGCACGTGTTTTTACTCGACTAGCCTGCGGGATGCATCCTCTCGCACGTGTTTCTACTCGACTAGCCTGCGTGATGCATCCTCTCGCACGTGTTTTTACTCGACTAGCCTGCGGGATGCATCCTCTCGCACGTGTTTTTACTCGACTAGCCTGCGGGAAGCATCCTCTCGCACGTGTTTTTAATCGACTAGCCTGCGGGTTGCATCCTCGCGCACGTGTTTTTACTGGACTAGCCTGCGGGATGCATCCTCTCGCTCGTGTTCCTACTCGACTAGCCTGCGGGATGCATCCTCTCGCACGTGTTTTTACTCGACTTGCCTGCGGGATGCATCCTCTCGCACGTGTTTCTACTCGACTAGCCTGCGTGATGCATCCTCTCGCACGTGTTTTTACTCGACTAGCCTGCGGGATGCATCCTCGCGCCCGTGTTTTTACTCGACTAGCCTGCGGGAAGCATCCTTTCGCACGTGTTTCTACTCGACTAGCCTGCGGGATGCATCCTCTCGCACGTGTTTTTACTCGACTAGCCTGCGGGATGCATCCTCTCTCACGTGTTTCTACTCGACTAGCCTGCGTGATGCATCCTCTCGCACGTGTTTTTACTCGACTAGCCTGCGGGATGCATCCTCTCGCACGTGTTTTTACTCGACTAGCCTGCGCGGTGCATCCTCTCGCACGTGTTTTTACTCGACTAGCCTGCGGGATGCATCCTCTCGCACGTGTTTTTACTCGACTAGCCTGCGGGATGCATCCTCTCGCACGTGTTTCTACTCGACTAGCCTGCGGGATGCATCCTCTCGCTCGTGTTTTTACACGACTAGCCTGCGGGAAGCATCCACTAGCACGTGTTTTTACTCGACTAGCCTGCGGGATGCATCCTCTCGCACGTGTTTTTACTCGACTAGCCTGCGGGATGCATCCTCTCGCACGTGTTTTTACTCGACTAGCCTGCGGGATGCATCCTCTCGCTCGTGTTTTTACTCGACTAGCCTGCGGGATGCATCCTCTCGCTCGTGTTTCTACTCGACTAGCCTGCGGGATGCATCCTCTCGCACGTGTTTTTACTCGACTATCCTGCGGGATGCATCCTCTCGCACGTGTTTTTACTCGACTAGCCTGCGGGAAGCATCCTCTCGCACGTGTTTTTACTCGACTAGCCTGCGGGATGCATCCTCGCGCACGTGTTTTTACTGGACTAGCCTGCGGGATGCATCCCCTCGCTCGTGTTTTTACACGACTAGCCTGCGGGAAGCATCCTCTAGCACGTGTTTTTACTCGACTAGCCTGCGGGATGCATCCTCTCGCACGTGTTTTTACTCGACTAGCCTGCGGGATGCATCCTCTCGCACGTGTTTTTACTCGACTAGCCTGCGGGATGCATCCTCTCGCACGTGTTTCTACTCGACTAGCCTGCGGGATGCATCCTCTCGCTCGTGTTTTTACACGACTAGCCTGCGGGAAGCATCCACTAGCACGTGTTTTTACTCGACTAGCCTGCGGGATGCATCCTCTCGCACGTGTTTTTACTCGACTAGCCTGCGGGATGCATCCTCTCGCACGTGTTTTTACTCGACTAGCCTGCGGGATGCATCCTCTCGCTCGTGTTTTTACTCGACTAGCCTGCGGGATGCATCCTCTCGCTCGTGTTTCTACTCGACTAGCCTGCGGGATGCATCCTCTCGCACGTGTTTTTACTCGACTAGCCTGCGAGATGCATCCTCTCGCACGTGTTTCTACTCGACTAGCCTGCGGGATGCATCCCCTCGCACGTGTTTTTACTCGACTAGCCTGCGGGATGCATCCTCTCGCAGGTGTTTCTACTCGACTAGCCTGCGTGATGCATCCTCTGGCACGTGTTTCACCTCGACTAGCCTGCGGGATGCATCCTCTCGCACGTGTTTCAACTCGACTAGCCTGCGGGATGCATCCTCTCGCACGTGTTTTTACTCGACTAGCCTGCGGGATGCATCCTCTCGCACGTGTTTCAACTCGACTAGCCTGCGGGATGCATCCTCTCGCACGTGTTTTTACTCGACTAGCCTGCAGGGTGCATCCTCTCGCACGTGTTTCTACTCGACTAGCCTGCTGGAAGCATCCTCTCGCACGTGTTTCTACTCGACTAGCCTGCGGGATGCATCCTCTCGCACGTGTTTTTACTCGACTAGCCTGCGGGATGCATCGTCTCGCACGTGTTTCAACTCGACTAGCCTGCGGGATGCATCCTCCCGCTCGTGTTTCTACTCGACTAGCCTGCGGGATGCATCCTCTCGCACGTGTTTTAACTCGACTAGCCTGCGGGATGCATCCTCTCGCACGTGTTTTTACTCGACTAGCCTGCGGGGTGCATCCTCTCGCACGTGTTTTTACTCGACTAGCCTGCGGGAAGCATCCTCTCGCACGTGTTTTTACTCGACTAGCCTGCGGGATGCATCCTCTCGCACGTGTTTTTACTCGACTAGCCTGCGGGATGCATCCTCTCGCACGTGTTTCTACTCGACTAGCCTGCGTGATGCATCCTCTCGCACGTGATTTAACTCGACTAGCCTGCGGGATGCATCCTCGCGCACGTGTTTTTAGTCGACTAGCCTGCGGGAAGCATCCTCTCGCACGTGTTTCTACTCGACTAGCCTGCGGGATGCATCCTCTCGCTCGTGTTTTTACTCGACTAGCCTGCGGGAAGCATCCTCTCGCACGTGTTTTTACTCGACTAGCCTGCGGGATGCATCCTCGCGCACGTGTTTTTCCTCGACTAGCCTGCGGGATGCATCTTCTCGCACGTGTTTTTACTCGACTAGCCAGCGGGATGCATCCTCTCGCACGTGTTTCTACTCGACTAGCCTGCGGGATACATCCTCTCGCACGTGTTTTTACTCGACTAGCCTGCGGGATGCATCCTCTCGCACGTGTTTCAACTCGACTAGCCTGCGGGATGCATCCTCTCGCACGTGTTTTTACTCGACTAGTCTGCGGGATGCATCGTCTCGCACGTGTTTCTACTCGACTAGCCTGCGTGATGCATCCTCTCGCACGTGTTTTTACTCGACTATCCTGCGGGATGCATCCTCTCGCACGTGTTTTTACTCGACTAGCCTGCGGGAAGCATCCTCTCGCACGTGTTTTTACTCGACTAGCCTGCGGGATGCATCCTCGCGCACGTGTTTCTACTCGACTAGCCTGCGGGATACATCCTCTCGCACGTGTTTTTACTCGACTAGCCTGCGGGATGCATCCTCTCGCACGTGTTTCAACTCGACTAGCCTGCGGGATGCATCCTCTCGCACGTGATTTAACTCGACTAGCCTGCGGGATGCATCCTCTCGCACGTGTTTTCACTCGACTAGCCTGCGGGATGCATCCTCTCGCACGTGTTTCTACTCGACTAGCCTGCGTGATGCATCCTCTCGCACGTGTTTTTACTCGACTATCCTGCGGGATGCATCCTCTCGCACGTGTTTTTACTCGACTAGCCTGCGGGAAGCATCCTCTCGCACGTGTTTTTACTCGACTAGCCTGCGGGATGCATCCTCGCGCACGTGTTTCTACTCGACTATCCTGCGGGATACATCCTCTCGCACGTGTTTTTACTCGACTAGCCTGCGGGATGCATCCTCTCGCACGTGTTTCAACTCGACTAGCCTGCGTGATGCATCCTCTCGCACGTGTTTTTACTCGACTATCCTGCGGGATGCATCCTCTCGCACGTGTTTTTACTCGACTAGCCTGCGGGAAGCATCCTCTCGCACGTGTTTTTACTCGACTAGCCTCCGGGATGCATCCTCGCGCACGTGTTTTTACTGGACTAGCCTGCGGGATGCATCCTCTCGCTCGTGTTTCTACTCGACTAGCCTGCGGGATGCATCCTCTCGCACGTGTTTTTACTCGACTAGCCTGCGGGATGCATCCTCTCGCACGTGTTTCTACTCGACTAGCCTGCGTGATGCATCCTCTCGCACGTGTTTTTACTCGACTAGCCTGCGGGATGCATCCTCGCGCACGTGTTTTTACTCGACTAGCCTGCGGGAAGCATCCTCTCGCACGTGTTTCTACTCGACTAGCCTGCGTGATGCATCCTCTCGCACGTGTTTTTACTCGACTAGCCTGCGGGATGCATCCTCTCGCACGTGTTTTTACTCGACTAGCCTGCCGGATGCATCCTCTCGCACGTGTTTTTACTCGACTAGCCTGCGGGATGCATCCTCGCGCACGTATTTTTACTCGACTAGCCTGCGGGAAGCATCCTCTCGCACATGTTTCTACTCGACTAGCCTGCTGGAAGCATCCTCTCGCACGTGTTTCTACTCGACTAGCCTGCGGGATGCATCCTCTCGCACGTGTTTTTACTCGACTAGCCTGCGGGATGCATCGTCTCGCACGTGTTTCAACTCGACTAGCCTGCGGGATGCATCCTCCCGCTCGTGTTTCTACTCGACTAGCCTGCGAGATGCATCCTCTCGCACGTGTTTTAACTCGACTAGCCTGCGGGATGCATCCTCTCGCACGTGTTTCTACTCGACTAGCCTGCTGGAAGCATCCTCTCGCACGTGTTTCTACTCGACTAGCCTGCGGGATGCATCCTCTCGCACGTGTTTTTACTCGACTAGCCTGCGGGATGCATCGTCTCGCACGTGTTTCAACTCGACTAGCCTGCGGGATGCATCCTCCCGCTCGTGTTTCTACTCGACTAGCCTGCGAGATGCATCCTCTCGCACGTGTTTTAACTCGACTAGCCTGCGGGATGCATCCTCTCGCACGTGTTTTTACTCGACTAGCCTGCGGGATGCATCCTCGAGCACGTGTTTTTACTCGACTAGCCTGCGGGATGCATCCTCTCGCTCGTGTTTCTACTCGACTAGCCTGCGGGATGCATCCTCTCGCACGTGTTTTTACTCGACTAGCCTGCGGGATGCATCCTCGAGCACGTGTCTTTACTCGACTAGCCTGCGGGATGCATCCTCTCGCTCGTGTTTCTACTCGACTAGCCTGCGGGATGCATCCTCTCGCACGTGTTTTTACTCGACTAGCCTGCGGGATGCATCCTCGCGCACGTATTTTTACTCGACTAGCCTGCGGGAAGCATCCTCTCGCACATGTTTCTACTCGACTAGCCTGCTGGAAGCATCCTCTCGCACGTGTTTCTACTCGACTAGCCTGCGGGATGCATCCTCTCGCACGTGTTTTTACTCGACTAGCCTGCGGGATGCATCGTCTCGCACGTGTTTCAACTCGACTAGCCTGCGGGATGCATCCTCCCGCTCGTGTTTCTACTCGACTAGCCTGCGAGATGCATCCTCTCGCACGTGTTTTAACTCGACTAGCCTGCGGGATGCATCCTCTCGCACGTGTTTTTACTCGACTAGCCTGCGGGATGCATCCTCGAGCACGTGTTTTTACTCGACTAGCCTGCGGGATGCATCCTCTCGCTCGTGTTTCTACTCGACTAGCCTGCGGGATGCATCCTCTCGCACGTGTTTTTACTCGACTAGCCTGCGGGATGCATCCTCTCGCACGTGTTTCTACTCGACTAGCCTGCGTGATGCATCCTCTCGCACGTGTTTTTACTCGACTAGCCTGCGGGATGCATCCTCGCGCACGTGTTTTTACTCGACTAGCCTGCGGGAAGCATCCTCTCGCACGTGTTTCTACTTGACTAGCCTGCGGGATGCATCCTCTCGCACGTGTTTTTACTCGACTAGCCTGCGGGAAGCATCCTCTCGCACGTGTTTTTACTCGACTAGCCTGCGGGATGCATCCTCGCGCACGTGTTTTTCCTCGACTAGCCTGCGGGATGCATCCTCTCGCACGTGTTTTTACTCGACTAGCCTGCGGGATGCATCCTCTCGCACGTGTTTCTACTCGACTAGCCTGCGGGATACATCCTCTCGCACGTGTTTTTACACGACTAGCCTGCGGGATGCATCCTCTCGCACGTGTTTCAACTCGACTAGCCTGCGGGATGCATCCTCTCGCACGTGTTTGTACTCGACTAGCCTGCGGGATGCATCCTCTCGCACGTGTTTCAACTCGACTAGCCTGCGGGATGCATCCTCTCGCACGTGTTTTAACTCGACTAGCCTGCGGGATGCATCCTCTCGCACGTGTTTTTACTCGACTAGCCTGCGGGATGCATCCTCTCGCACGTGTTTCTACTCGACTAGCCTGCGTGATGCATCCTCTCGCACGTGTTTTTACTCGACTAGCCTGCGGGATGCATCCTTTCGCACGTGTTTTTACTCGACTAGCCTGCGGGAAGCATCCTCTCGCACGTGTTTTTACTCGACTAGCCTGCGGGATGCATCCTCGCGCACGTGTTTTTACTGGACTAGCCTGCGGGATGCATCCTCTCGCTCGTGTTTCTACTCGACTAGCCTGCGGGATGCATCCTCTCGCACGTGTTTTTACTCGACTAGCCTGCGGGATGCATCCTCTCGCATGTGTTTCTACTCGACTAGCCTGCGTGATGCATCCTCTCGCACGTGTTTTTACTCGACTAGCCTGCGGGATGCATCCTCGCGCACGTGTTTTTACTCGACTAGCCTGCGGGATGCATCCTCGAGCACGTGTTTTTACTCGACTAGCCTGCGGGATGCATCCTCTCGCTCGTGTTTCTACTCGA
This sequence comes from Lasioglossum baleicum, assembly GCF_051020765.1. NCBI lineage: Eukaryota > Metazoa > Arthropoda > Insecta > Hymenoptera > Halictidae > Lasioglossum > Lasioglossum baleicum. The sequence continues at coordinate 38,563 of NW_027469278.1, forward strand.
CTAGCCTGCGGGATGCATCCTCTCGCACGTGTTTTTACTCGACTAGCCTGCGGGATGCATCCTCTCGCACGTGTTTCTACTCGACTAGCCTGCGTGATGCATCCTCTCGCACGTGTTTTTACTCGACTAGCCTGCGGGATGCATCCTCGCGCACGTGTTTTTACTCGACTAGCCTGCGGGAAGCATCCTCTCGCACGTGTTTCTACTTGACTAGCCTGCGGGATGCATCCTCTCGCACGTGTTTTTACTCGACTAGCCTGCGGGAAGCATCCTCTCGCACGTGTTTTTACTCGACTAGCCTGCGGGATGCATCCTCGCGCACGTGTTTTTCCTCGACTAGCCTGCGGGATGCATCCTCTCGCACGTGTTTTTACTCGACTAGCCTGCGGGATGCATCCTCTCGCACGTGTTTCTACTCGACTAGCCTGCGGGATACATCCTCTCGCACGTGTTTTTACACGACTAGCCTGCGGGATGCATCCTCTCGCACGTGTTTCAACTCGACTAGCCTGCGGGATGCATCCTCTCGCACGAGTTTTTACTCGACTAGCCTGCAGGGTGCATCCTCTCGCACGTGTTTTTACTCGACTAGCCTGCGGGAAGCATCCTCTCGCACGTGTTTTTACTCTACTAGCCTGCGGGATGCATCCTCGCGCACGTGTTTTTACTCGACTAGCCTGCGGGATGCATCCTCTCGCTCGTGTTTCTACTCGACTAGCCTGCGGGATGCATCCTCTCGCACGTGTTTTTACTCGACTAGCCTGCGGGATGCATCCTCTCGCACGTGTTTCTACTCGACTAGCCTGCGTGATGCATCCTCTCGCACGTGTTTTTACTCGACTAGCCTGCGGGATGCATCCTCTCGCACGTGTTTTTACTCGACTAGCCTGCCGGATGCATCCTCTCGCACGTGTTTTTACTCGACTAGCCTGCGGGATGCATCCTCGCGCACGTATTTTTACTCGACTAGCCTGCGGGAAGCATCCTCTCGCACGTGTTTCTACTCGACTAGCCTGCTGGAAGCATCCTCTCGCACGTGTTTCTACTCTACTAGCCTGCGGGATGCATCCTCTCGCACGTGTTTTTACTCGACTAGCCTGCGGGATGCATCGTCTCGCACGTGTTTCAACTCGACTAGCCTGCGGGATGCATCCTCCCGCTCGTGTTTCTACTCGACTAGCCTGCGGGATGCATCCTCTCGCACGTGTTTTAACTCGACTAGCCTGCGGGATGCATCCTCTCGCACGTGTTTTTACTCGACTAGCCTGCGGGGTGCATCCTCTCGCACGTGTTTTTACTCGACTAGCCTGCGGGAAGCATCCTCTCGCACGTGTTTTTACTCGACTAGCCTGCGGGATGCATCCTCTCGCACGTGTTTTTACTCGACTAGCCTGCGGGATGCATCCTCTCGCACGTGTTTCTACTCGACTAGCCTGCGTGATGCATCCTCTCGCACGTGATTTAACTCGACTAGCCTGCGGGATGCATCCTCGCGCACGTGTTTTTAGTCGACTAGCCTGCGGGAAGCATCCTCTCGCACGTGTTTCTACTCGACTAGCCTGCGGGATGCATCCTCTCGCTCGTGTTTTTACTCGACTAGCCTGCGGGAAGCATCCTCTCGCACGTGTTTTTACTCGACTAGCCTGCGGGATGCATCCTCGCGCACGTGTTTTTCCTCGACTAGCCTGCGGGATGCATCTTCTCGCACGTGTTTTTACTCGACTAGCCAGCGGGATGCATCCTCTCGCACGTGTTTCTACTCGACTAGCCTGCGGGATATATCCTCTCGCACGTGTTTTTACTCGACTAGCCTGCGGGATGCATCCTCTCGCACGTGTTTCAACTCGACTAGCCTGCGGGATGCATCCTCTCGCACGTGATTTAACTCGACTAGCCTGCGGGATGCATCCTCTCGCACGTGTTTTCAATCGACTAGCCTGCGGGATGCATCCTCTCGCACGTGTTTCTACTCGACTAGCCTGCGTGATGCATCCTCTCGCACGTGTTTTTACTCGACTATCCTGCGGGATGCATCCTCTCGCACGTGTTTTTACTCGACTAGCCTGCGGGAAGCATCCTCTCGCACGTGTTTTTACTCGACTAGCCTGCGGGATGCATCCTCGCGCACGTGTTTTTACTGGACTAGCCTGCGGGATGCATCCTCTCGCTCGTGTTTCTACTCGACTAGCCTGCGGGATGCATCCTCTCGCACGTGTTTTTACTCGACTAGCCTGCGGGATGCATCCTCTCGCACGTGTTTCTACTCGACTAGCCTGCGTGATGCATCCTCTCGCACGTGTTTTTACTCGACTAGCCTGCGGGATGCATCCTCGCGCACGTGTTTTTACTCGACTAGCCTGCGGGAAGCATCCTCTCGCACGTGTTTCTACTCGACTAGCCTGCGTGATGCATCCTCTCGCACGTGTTTTTACTCGACTAGCCTGCGGGATGCATCCTCTCGCACGTGTTTTTACTCGACTAGCCTGCCGGATGCATCCTCTCGCACGTGTTTTTACTCGACTAGCCTGCGGGATGCATCCTCGCGCACGTATTTTTACTCGACTAGCCTGCGGGAAGCATCCTCTCGCACATGTTTCTACTCGACTAGCCTACTGGAAGCATCCTCTCGCACGTGTTTCTACTCGACTAGCCTGCGGGATGCATCCTCTCGCACGTGTTTTTACTCGACTAGCCTGCGGGATGCATCGTCTCGCACGTGTTTCAACTCGACTAGCCTGCGGGATGCATCCTCCCGCTCGTGTTTCTACTCGACTAGCCTGCGAGATGCATCCTCTCGCACGTGTTTTAACTCGACTAGCCTGCGGGATGCATCCTCTCGCACGTGTTTTTACTCGACTAGCCTGCGGGATGCATCCTCGAGCACGTGTTTTTACTCGACTAGCCTGCGGGATGCATCCTCTCGCTCGTGTTTCTACTCGACTAGCCTGCGGGATGCATCCTCTCGCACGTGTTTTTACTCGACTAGCCTGCGGGATGCATCCTCTCGCACGTGTTTCTACTCGACTAGCCTGCGTGATGCATCCTCTCGCACGTGTTTTTACTCGACTAGCCTGCGGGATGCATCCTCGCGCACGTGTTTTTACTCGACTAGCCTGCGGGAAGCATCCTCTCGCACGTGTTTCTACTTGACTAGCCTGCGGGATGCATCCTCTCGCACGTGTTTTTACTCGACTAGCCTGCGGGAAGCATCCTCTCGCACGTGTTTTTACTCGACTAGCCTGCGGGATGCATCCTCGCGCACGTGTTTTTCCTCGACTAGCCTGCGGGATGCATCCTCTCGCACGTGTTTTTACTCGACTAGCCTGCGGGATGCATCCTCTCGCACGTGTTTCAACTCGACTAGCCTGCGGGATACATCTTCTCGCACGTGTTTTTACACGACTAGCCTGCGGGATGCATCCTCTCGCACGTGTTTCAACTCGACTAGCCTGCGGGATGCATCCTCTCGCACGTGTTTGTACTCGACTAGCCTGCGGGATGCATCCTCTCGCACGTGTTTCAACTCGACTAGCCTGCGGGATGCATCCTCTCGCACGTGTTTTAACTCGACTAGCCTGCGAGATGCATCCTCTCGCACGTGTTTTTACTCGACTAGCCTGCGGGATGCATCCTCTCGCACGTGTTTCTACTCGACTAGCCTGCGTGATGCATCCTCTCGCACGTGTTTTTACTCGACTAGCCTGCGGGATGCATCCTTTCGCACGTGTTTTTACTCGACTAGCCTGCGGGAAGCATCCTCTCGCACGTGTTTTTACTCGACTAGCCTGCGGGATGCATCCTCGCGCACGTGTTTTTACTGGACTAGCCTGCGGGATGCATCCTCTCGCTCGTGTTTCTACTCGACTAGCCTGCGGGATGCATCCTCTCGCACGTGTTTTTACTCGACTAGCCTGCGGGATGCATCCTCTCGCACGTGTTTCTACTCGACTAGCCTGCGTGATGCATCCTCTCGCACGTGTTTTTCCTCGACTAGCCTGCGGGATGCATCCTCTCGCACGTGTTTTTACTCGACTAGCCTGCGGGATGCATCCTCTCGCACGTGTTTCTACTCGACTAGCCTGCGGGATACATCCTCTCGCACGTGTTTTTACACGACTAGCCTGCGGGATGCATCCTCTCGCACGTGTTTCAACTCGACTAGCCTGCGGGATGCATCCTCTCGCACGTGTTTGTACTCGACTAGCCTGCGGGATGCATCCTCTCGCACGTGTTTCAACTCGACTAGCCTGCGGGATGCATCCTCTCGCACGTGTTTTAACTCGACTAGCCTGCGGGATGCATCCTCTCGCACGTGTTTTTACTCGACTAGCCTGCGGGATGCATCCTCTCGCACGTGTTTCTACTCGACTAGCCTGCGGGATGCATCCTCTCGCACGTGTTTTTACTCGACTAGCCTGCGGGATGCATCCTTTCGCACGTGTTTTTACTCGACTAGCCTGCGGGATGCATCCTCGCGCACGTGTTTTTACTCGACTAGCCTGCGGGATGCATCCTCGAGCACGTGTTTTTACTCGACTAGCCTGCGGGATGCATCCTCTCGCTCGTGTTTCTACTCGACTAGCCTGCGGGATGCATCCTCTCGCACGTGTTTTTACTCGACTAGCCTGCGGGATGCATCCTCTCGCACGTGTTTCTACTCGACTAGCCTGCGTGATGCATCCTCTCGCACGTGTTTTTACTCGACTAGCCTGCGGGATGCATCCTCGCGCACGTGTTTTTACTCGACTAGCCTGCGGGAAGCATCCTCTCGCACGTGTTTCTACTTGACTAGCCTGCGGGATGCATCCTCTCGCACGTGTTTTTACTCGACTAGCCTGCGGGAAGCATCCTCGCGCACGTGTTTTTCCTCGACTAGCCTGCGGGATGCATCCTCTCGCACGTGTTTTTACTCGACTAGCCTGCGGGATGCATCCTCTCGCACGTGTTTCTACTCGACTAGCCTGCGGGATACATCCTCTCGCACGTGTTTTTACACGACTAGCCTGCGGGATGCATCCTCTCGCACGTGTTTCAACTCGACTAGCCTGCGGGATGCATCCTCTCGCACGTGTTTTTACTCGACTAGCCTGCAGGGTGCATCCTCTCGCACGTGTTTTTACTCGACTAGCCTGCGGGAAGCATCCTCTCGCACGTGTTTTTACTCTACTAGCCTGCGGGATGCATCCTCGCGCACGTGTTTTTACTCGACTAGCCTGCGGGATGCATCCTCTCGCTCGTGTTTCTACTCGACTAGCCTGCGGGATGCATCGTCTCGCACGTGTTTCAACTCGACTAGCCTGCGGGATGCATCCTCCCGCTCGTGTTTCTACTCGACTAGCCTGCGGGATGCATCCTCTCGCACGTGTTTTAACTCGACTAGCCTGCGGGATGCATCCTCTCGCACGTGTTTTTACTCGACTAGCCTGCGGGGTGCATCCTCTCGCACGTGTTTTTACTCGACTAGCCTGCGGGAAGCATCCTCTCGCACGTGTTTTTACTCGACTAGCCTGCGGGATGCATCCTCTCGCACGTGTTTTTACTCGACTAGCCTGCGGGATGCATCCTCTCGCACGTGTTTCTACTCGACTAGCCTGCGTGATGCATCCTCTCGCACGTGTTTTTACTCGACTAGCCTGCGGGATGCATCCTCGCGCACGTGTTTTTACTCGACTAGCCTGCGGGAAGCATCCTCTCGCACGTGTTTCTACTTGACTAGCCTGCGGGATGCATCCTCTCGCACGTGTTTTTACTCGACTAGCCTGCGGGAAGCATCCTCTCGCACGTGTTTTTACTCGACTAGCCTGCGGGATGCATCCTCGCGCACGTGTTTTTCCTCGACTAGCCTGCGGGATGCATCCTCTCGCACGTGTTTTTACTCGACTAGCCTGCGGGATGCATCCTCTCGCACGTGTTTCTACTCGACTAGCCTGCGGGATACATCTTCTCGCACGTGTTTTTACACGACTAGCCTGCGGGATGCATCCTCTCGCACGTGTTTCAACTCGACTAGCCTGCGGGATGCATCCTCTCGCACGTGTTTGTACTCGACTAGCCTGCGGGATGCATCCTCTCGCACGTGTTTCAACTCGACTAGCCTGCGGGATGCATCCTCTCGCACGTGTTTTAACTCGACTAGCCTGCGGGATGCATCCTCTCGCACGTGTTTTTACTCGACTAGCCTGCGGGATGCATCCTCTCGCACGTGTTTCTACTCGACTAGCCTGCGTGATGCATCCTCTCGCACGTGTTTTTACTCGACTAGCCTGCGGGATGCATCCTTTCGCACGTGTTTTTACTCGACTAGCCTGCGGGAAGCATCCTCTCGCACGTGTTTTTACTCGACTAGCCTGCGGGATGCATCCTCGCGCACGTGTTTTTACTGGACTAGCCTGCGGGATGCATCCTCTCGCTCGTGTTTCTACTCGACTAGCCTGCGGGATGCATCCTCTCGCACGTGTTTTTACTCGACTAGCCTGCGGGATGCATCCTCTCGCACGTGTTTCTACTCGACTAGCCTGCGTGATGCATCCTCTCGCACGTGTTTTTACTCGACTAGCCTGCGTGATGCATCCTCGCGCACGTGTTTTTACTCGACTAGCCTGCGGGATGCATCCTCTCGCACGTGTTTTTACTCGACTAGCCTGCGGGATGCATCCTCTCGCACGTGTTTTTACTCGACTAGCCTGCGGGGTGCATCCTCTCGCACGTGTTTCTACTCGACTAGCCTGCGGGATGCATCCTCTCGCACGTGTTTTTACTCGACTAGCCTGCGGGATGCATCCTCTCGCACGTGTTTCTACTCGACTAGCCTGCGTGATGCATCCTCTCGCACGTGTTTTTACTCGACTAGCCTGCGGGATGCATCCTCGCGCACGTGTTTTTACTCGACTAGCCTGCGGGAAGCATCCTCTCGCACGTGTTTCTACTTGACTAGCCTGCGGGATGCATCCTCTCGCACGTGTTTTTACTCGACTAGCCTGCGGGAAGCATCCTCTCGCACGTGTTTTTACTCGACTAGCCTGCGGGATGCATCCTCGCGCACGTGTTTTTCCTCGACTAGCCTGCGGGATGCATCCTCTCGCACGTGTTTTTACTCGACTAGCCTGCGGGATGCATCCTCTCGCACGTGTTTCTACTCGACTAGCCTGCGGGATACATCTTCTCGCACGTGTTTTTACACGACTAGCCTGCGGGATGCATCCTCTCGCACGTGTTTCAACTCGACTAGCCTGCGGGATGCATCCTCTCGCACGTGTTTGTACTCGACTAGCCTGCGGGATGCATCCTCTCGCACGTGTTTCAACTCGACTAGCCTGCGGGATGCATCCTCTCGCACGTGTTTTAACTCGACTAGCCTGCGGGATGCATCCTCTCGCACGTGTTTTTACTCGACTAGCCTGCGGGATGCATCCTCTCGCACGTGTTTCTACTCGACTAGCCTGCGTGATGCATCCTCTCGCACGTGTTTTTACTCGACTAGCCTGCGGGATGCATCCTTTCGCACGTGTTTTTACTCGACTAGCCTGCGGGAAGCATCCTCTCGCACGTGTTTTTACTCGACTAGCCTGCGGGATGCATCCTCGCGCACGTGTTTTTACTGGACTAGCCTGCGGGATGCATCCTCTCGCTCGTGTTTCTACTCGACTAGCCTGCGGGATGCATCCTCTCGCACGTGTTTTTACTCGACTAGCCTGCGGGATGCATCCTCTCGCACGTGTTTCTACTCGACTAGCCTGCGTGATGCATCCTCTCGCACGTGTTTTTACTCGACTAGCCTGCGTGATGCATCCTCGCGCACGTGTTTTTACTCGACTAGCCTGCGGGATGCATCCTCTCGCACGTGTTTTTACTCGACTAGCCTGCGGGATGCATCCTCTCGCACGTGTTTTTACTCGACTAGCCTGCGGGGTGCATCCTCTCGCACGTGTTTCTACTCGACTAGCCTGCGGGATGCATCCTCTCGCTCGTGTTTTTACACGACTAGCCTGCGGGAAGCATCCTCTAGCACGTGTTTTTACTCGACTAGCCTGCGGGATGCATCCTCTCGCACGTGTTTTTACTCGACTAGCCTGCGGGATGCATCCTCTCGCACGTGTTTTTACTCGACTAGCCTGCGGGATGCATCCTCTCGCACGTGTTTCTACTCGACTAGCCTGCGGGATGCATCCTCTCGCTCGTGTTTTTACACGACTAGCCTGCGGGAAGCATCCTCTAGCACGTGTTTTTACTCGACTAGCCTGCGGGATGCATCCTCTCGCACGTGTTTTTACTCGACTAGCCTGCGGGATGCATCCTCTCGCACGTGTTTTTACTCGACTAGCCTGCGGGATGCATCCTCTCGCTCGTGTTTTTACTCGACTAGCCTGCGGGATGCATAATCTCGCTCGTGTTTCTACTCGACTAGCCTGCGGGATGCATCCTCTCGCACGTGTTTTTACTCGACTAGCCTGCGGGATGCATCCTCTCGCACGTGTTTCTACTCGACTAGCCAGCGTGATGCATCCTCTCGCACGTGTTTTTACTCGACTAGCCTGCGGGATGCATCCTCTCGCACGTGTTTCTACTCGACTAGCCTGCGGGATGCATCCTCTCGCACGTGTTTTTACTCGACTAGCCTGCGGGATGCATCCTCTCGCACGTGTTTCTACTCGACTAGCCTGCGTGATGCATCCTCTGGCACGTGTTTCACCTCGACTAGCCTGCGGGATGCATCCTCTCGCACGTGTTTCAACTCGACTAGCCTGCGGGATGCGTCCTCTCGCACGTGTTTCTACTCGACTAGCCTGCGGGATGCATCCTCTCGCACGTGTTTCAACACGACTAGCCTGCGGGAAGCATCCTCTAGCACGTGTTTTTACTCGACTAGCCTGCGGGATGCATCCTCTCGCACGTGTTTTTACTCGACTAGCCTGCGGGGTGCACCCTCTCGCACGTGTTTTTACTCGACTAGCCTGCGGGAAGCATCATCTCGCCCGTGTTTTTACTCGACTAGCCTGCGGGATGCATCCTCGCGCACGTGTTTTTACTCGACTAGCCTGCGGGATGCATCCTCTCGCTCGTGTTTCTACTCGACTAGCCTGCGGGATGCATCCTCTCGAACGTGTTTTTACTCGACTAGCCTGCGGGATGCATCCTCTCGCACGTGTTTCTACTCGACTAGCCTGCGGGATGCATCCTCTCGCACGTGTTTTTACTCGACTAGCCTGCGGGATGCATCCTCTCGCACGTGTTTCTACTCGACTAGCCTGCGGGATGCATCCTCTCGCTCGTGTTTTTACACGACTAGCCTGCGGGAAGCATCCTCTAGCACGTGTTTTTACTCGACTAGCCTGCGGGATGCATCCTCTCGCACGTGTTTTTACTCGACTAGCCTGCGGGATGCATCCTCTCGCACGTGTTTTTACTCGACTAGCCTGCGGGATGCATCCTCTCGCTCGTGTTTTTACTCGACTAGCCTGCGGGATGCATAATCTCGCTCGTGTTTCTACTCGACTAGCCTGCGGGATGCATCCTCTCGCACGTGTTTTTACTCGACTAGCCTGCGGGATGCATCCTCTCGCACGTGTTTTTACTCGACTAGCCTGCGGGAAGCATCCTCTAGCACGTGTTTTTACTCGACTAGCCTGCGGGATGCATCCTCTCGCACGTGTTTTTACTCGACTAGCCTGCGGGATGCATCCTCTCGCACGTGTTTTTACTCGACTAGCCTGCGGGATGCATCCTCTCGCACGTGTTTCTACTCGACTAGCCTGCGGGATGCATCCTCTCGCTCGTGTTTTTACACGACTAGCCTGCGGGAAGCATCCTCTAGCACGTGTTTTTACTCGACTAGCCTGCGGGATGCATCCTCTCGCACGTGTTTTTACTCGACTAGCCTGCGGGATGCATCCTCTCGCACGTGTTTTTACTCGACTAGCCTGCGGGGTGCATCCTCTCGCACGTGTTTTTACTCGACTAGCCTGCGGGATGCATCCTCTCGCACGTGTTTCTACTCGACTAGCCTGCGTGATGCATCCTCTCGCACGTGATTTAACTCGACTAGCCTGCGGGATGCATCCTCGCGCACGTGTTTTTAGTCGACTAGCCTGCGGGAAGCATCCTCTCGCACGTGTTTCTACTCGACTAGCCTGCGGGATGCATCCTCTCGCTCGTGTTTTTACTCGACTAGCCTGCGGGAAGCATCCTCTCGCACGTGTTTTTACTCGACTAGCCTGCGGGATGCATCCTCGCGCACGTGTTTTTCCTCGACTAGCCTGCGGGATGCATCTTCTCGCACGTGTTTTTACTCGACTAGCCAGCGGGATGCATCCTCTCGCACGTGTTTCTACTCGACTAGCCTGCGGGATACATCCTCTCGCACGTGTTTTTACTCGACTAGCCTGCGGGATGCATCCTCTCGCACGTGTTTCAACTCGACTAGCCTGCGGGATGCATCCTCTCGCACGTGTTTTTAATCGACTAGTCTGCGGGATGCATCCTCTCGCACGTGTTTCAACTCGACTAGCCTGCGGGATGCATCCTCTCGCACGTGATTTAACTCGACTAGCCTGCGGGATGCATCCTCTCGCACGTGTTTTCACTCGACTAGCCTGCGGGATGCATCCTCTCGCACGTGTTTCTACTCGACTAGCCTGCGTGATGCATCCTCTCGCACGTGTTTTTACTCGACTATCCTGCGGGATGCATCCTCTCGCACGTGTTTTTACTCGACTAGCCTGCGGGAAGCATCCTCTCGCACGTGTTTTTACTCGACTAGCCTGCGGGATGCATCCTCGCGCACGTGTTTTTACTGGACTAGCCTGCGGGATGCATCCTCTCGCTCGTGTTTCTACTCGACTAGCCTGCGGGATGCATCCTCTCGCACGTGTTTTTACTCGACTAGCCTGCGGGATGCATCCTCTCGCACGTGTTTCTACTCGACTAGCCTGCGTGATGCATCCTCTCGCACGTGTTTTTACTCGACTAGCCTGCGGGATGCATCCTCGCGCACGTGTTTTTACTCGACTAGCCTGCGGGAAGCATCCTCTCGCACGTGTTTCTACTCGACTAGCCTGCGTGATGCATCCTCTCGCACGTGTTTTTACTCGACTAGCCTGCGGGATGCATCCTCTCGCACGTGTTTTTACTCGACTAGCCTGCCGGATGCATCCTCTCGCACGTGTTTTTACTCGACTAGCCTGCGGGATGCATCCTCGCGCACGTATTTTTACTCGACTAGCCTGCGGGAAGCATCCTCTCGCACATGTTTCTACTCGACTAGCCTGCTGGAAGCATCCTCTCGCACGTGTTTCTACTCGACTAGCCTGCGGGATGCATCGTCTCGCACGTGTTTCAACTCGACTAGCCTGCGGGATGCATCCTCCCGCTCGTGTTTCTACTCGACTAGCCTGCGAGATGCATCCTCTCGCACGTGTTTTAACTCGACTAGCCTGCGGGATACATCTTCTCGCACGTGTTTTTACACGACTAGCCTGCGGGATGCATCCTCGAGCACGTGTTTCAACTCGACTAGCCTGCGGGATGCATCCTCTCGCACGTGTTTGTACTCGACTAGCCTGCGGGATGCATCCTCTCGCACGTGTTTCAACTCGACAAGCCTGCGGGATGCATCCTCTCGCACGTGTTTTAACTCGACTAGCCTGCGGGATGCATCCTCTCGCACGTGTTTTTACTCGACTAGCCTGCGGGATGCATCCTCTCGCACGTGTTTCTACTCGACTAGCCTGCGTGATGCATCCTCTCGCACGTGTTTTTACTCGACTAGCCTGCGGGATGCATCCTTTCGCACGTGTTTTTACTCGACTAGCCTGCGGGAAGCATCCTCTCGCACGTGTTTTTACTCGACTAGCCTGCGGGATGCATCCTCGCGCACGTGTTTTAACTCGACTAGCCTGCGGGATGCATCCTCTCGCACGTTATTTTACTCGACTAGCCTGCGGGGTGCATCCTCTCGCACGTGTTTTTACTCGACTAGCCTGCGGGAAGCATCCTCTCGCACGTGTTTCAACTCGACTAGCCTGCGGGATGCATCCTCCCGCTCGTGTTTCTACTCGACTAGCCTGCGGGATGCATCCTCTCGCACGTGTTTTAACTCGACTAGCCTGCGGGATGCATCCTCTCGCACGTGTTTTTACTCAACTAGCCTGCGGGGTGCACCCTCTCGCACGTGTTTTTACTCGACTAGCCTGCGGGAAGCATCATCTCGCACGTGTTTTTACTCGACTAGCCTGCGGGATGCATCCTCTCGCACGTGTTTTTACTCGACTAGCCTGCGGGATGCATCCTCGCGCACGTGTTTTTCCTCGACTAGCCTGCGGGATGCATCCTCTCGCACGTGTTTTTACTCGACTAGCCTGCGGGATGCATCCTCTCGCACGTGTTTCTACTCGACTAGCCTGCGGGATACATCCTCTCGCACGTGTTTTTACACGACTAGCCTGCGGGATGCATCCTCTCGCACGTGTTTCAACTCGACTAGCCTGCGGGATGCATCCTCTCGCACGTGTTTGTACTCGACTAGCCTGCGGGATGCATCCTCTCGCACGTGTTTCAACTCGACTAGCCTGCGGGATGCATCCTCTCGCACGTGTTTTAACTCGACTAGCCTGCGGGATGCATCCTCTCGCACGTGTTTTTACTCGACTAGCCTGCGGGATGCATCCTCTCGCACGTGTTTCTACTCGACTAGCCTGCGTGATGCATCCTCTCGCACGTGTTTTTACTCGACTAGCCTGCGGGATGCATCCTTTCGCACGTGTTTTTACTCGACTAGCCTGCGGGAAGCATCCTCTCGCACGTGTTTTTACTCGACTAGCCTGCGGGATGCATCCTCGCGCACGTGTTTTTACTGGACTAGCCTGCGGGATGCAACCTCTCGCTCGTGTTTCTACTCGACTAGCCTGCGGGATGCATCCTCTCGCACGTGTTTTTACTCGACTAGCCTGCGGGATGCATCCTCTCGCACGTGTTTCTACTCGACTAGCCTGCGTGATGCATCCTCTCGCACGTGTTTTTACTCGACTAGCCTGCGGGATGCATCCTCGCGCACGTGTTTTTACTCGACTAGCCTGCGGGAAGCATCCTCTCGCACGTGTTTCTACTCGACTAGCCTGCGGGATGCATCCTCTCGCTCGTGTTTTTACTCGACTAGCCTGCGGGATGCATCCTCTCGCACGTGTTTTTACTCGACTAGCCTGCGGGGTGCATCCTCTCGCACGTGTTTCTACTCGACTAGCCTGCGGGATGCATCCTCTCGCTCGTGTTTTTACACGACTAGCCTGCGGGAAGCATCCTCTAGCACGTGTTTTTACTCGACTAGCCTGCGGGATGCATCCTCTCGCACGTGTTTTTACTCGACTAGCCTGCGGGATGCATCCTCTCGCACGTGTTTTACTCGACTAGCCTGCGGGATGCATCCTCTCGCACGTGTTTCTACTCGACTAGCCTGCGGGATGCATCCTCTCGCTCGTGTTTTTACACGACTAGCCTGCGGGAAGCATCCTCTAGCACGTGTTTTTACTCGACTAGCCTGCGGGATGCATCCTCTCGCACGTGTTTTTACTCGACTAGCCTGCGGGATGCATCCTCTCGCACGTGTTTTTACTCGACTAGCCTGCGGGATGCATCCTCTCGCTCGTGTTTTTACTCGACTAGCCTGCGGGATGCATAATCTCGCTCGTGTTTCTACTCGACTAGCCTGCGGGATGCATCCTCTCGCACGTGTTTTTACTCGACTAGCCTGCGGGATGCATCCTCTCGCACGTGTTTTTACTCGACTAGCCTGCGGGATGCATCCTCGCGCACGTGTTTTTCCTCGACTAGCCTGCGGGATGCATCCTCTCGCACGTGTTTTTACTCGACTAGCCTGCGGGATGCATCCTCTCGCACGTGTTTCTACTCGACTAGCCTGCGGGATGCATCCTCTCGCACGTGTTTTTACTCGACTAGCCTGCGGGATGCATCCTCTCGCACGTGTTTCAACTCGACTAGCCTGCGGGATGCATCCTCTCGCACGTGTTTTTACTCGACTAGCCTGCGGGATGCATCCTCTCGCTCGTGTTTCTACTCGACTAGCCTGCGGGATGCATCCTCTTGCTCGTGTTTTTACACGACTAGCCTGCGGGAAGCATCCTCTAGCACGTGTTTTTACTCGACTAGCCTGCGGGATGCATCCTCTCGCACGTGTTTTTAGTCGACTAGCCTGCGGGATGCATCCTCTCGCACGTGTTTTTACTCGACTAGCCTGCGGGAAGCATCCTCTCGCACGTGTTTTTACTCGACTAGCCTGCGGGATGCATCCTCGCGCACGTGTTTTTACTCGACTAGCCTGCGGGATGCATCCTCTCGCACGTGTTTCAACTCGACTAGCCTGCGGGTTGCATCCTCTCTCACGTGTTTCTACTCGACTAGCCTGCGGGATGCATCCTCGCGCACGTGTTTCTACTCGACTAGCCTGCGGGATGCATCCTCGCGCACGTGTTTTTACTCGACTAGCCTGCGGGATGCATCCTCTGTGTTTCAACTCGACTAGCCTGCGGGTTGCATCCTCTCTCACGTGTTTCTACTCTACTAGCCTGCGGGATGCATCCTCTCGCACGTGTTTTTACTCGACTAGCCTGCGGGATGCATCCTCTCGCACGTGTTTTTACTCGACTAGCCTGCGGGATGCATCCTCGCGCACGTGTTTTTCCCTCGACTAGCCTGCGGGATGCATCCTCTCGCACGTGTTTTTACTCGACTAGCCTGCGGGATGCATCCTCTCGCACGTGTTCTACTCGACTAGCCTGCGGATGCATCCTCTCGCTCGTGTTTTTACTCGACTAGCCTGCGGGAAGCATCCTCTCGGCACTGTGTTTTTACTCGACTAGCCTGCGGGATGCATCCTCTCGCACGTGTTTTTACTCGACTAGCCTGCGGGATGCATCCTCTCGCACGTGTTTCTACTCGACTAGCCTGCGGGATGCTTCCTCTCGCACGTGTTTTTTACTCGACTAGCCTGCGGGATGCATCCTCGCGCACGACGTGTTTTCCCTCGACTAGCCTGCGGGATGCATCTTCTCGCACGTGTTTTTACTCGACTAGCCAGCGGGATGCATCCTCTCGCTCGTGTTTCTACTCGACTAGCCTGCGGGATGCATCCTCTCGCACGTGTTTTTAGTCGACTAGCCTGCGGGATGCATCCTCTCGCACGTGTTTTAACTCGACTAGCCTGCGGGAAGCATCCTCTCGCACGTGTTTTTACGTCGACTAGCCTGCGGGATGCATCCTCGCGCACGTGTTTTTACTCGACTAGCCTGCGGGATGCATCCTCTCGCTCGTGTTTCTACTCGACTAGCCTGCGGGATGCATCCTCTCGCACGTGTTTTTACTCGACTAGCCTGCGGGATGCATCCTCTCGCACGTGTTTCTACTCGACTAGCCTGCGTGATGCATCCTCTCGCACGTGTTTTTACTCGACTAGCCTGCGGGATGCATCCTCTCGCACGTGTTTTTACTCGACTAGCGTGCGGGGTGCACCCTCTCGCACGTGTTTTTACTCGACTAGCCTGCGGGGTGCACCCTCTCGCACGTGTTTTTACTCGACCAGCCTGCGGATGCATCCTCGCGCACGTGTTTTTACTCGACTAGCCTGCGGGATGCATCCTCTCGCTCGTGTTACTACTCGACTAGCCTGCGGGATGCATCCTCTCGCACGTGTTTCTACTCGACTAGCCTGCGTGATGCATCCTCTCGCACGTGTTTTTACTCGACTAGCTGCGGGATGCATCCTCGCGCACGTGTTTTTAGTCGACTAGCCTGCGGGGTGCACCCTCTCGCACGTGTTTTTACTCGACTAGCCTGCGGGAAGCATCCTCTCGCACGTGTTTTTACTCGACTAGCCTGCGGGGATGCATACTCGCGCACGTGTTTTTACTCGACTAGCCTGCGGGATGCATCCTCTCGCACGTGTTTCTACTCGACTAGCCTGCGGGATGCATCCTCTCGCTCGTGTTTCTACTCGACTAGCCTGCGGGATGCATCCTCTCGCACGTGTTTCTACTCGACTAGCCTGCGTGATGCAATCCTCTCGCACGTGTTTTTACTCGACTAGCCTGCGGGATGCATCCTCGCGCACGTGTTTTTACTCGACTAGCCTGCGGGAAGCATCCTCTCGCACGTGTTTCTACTCGACTAGCCTGCGGGATGCATCCTCTCGCTCGTGTTTTTACTCGACTAGCCTGCGGGAAGCATCCTCTCGCACGTGTTTTTACTCGACTAGCCTGCGGATGCATCCTCTCGCACGTGTTTTTACTCGACTAGCCTGCGGGATGCATCCTCGCGCACGTGTTTTTCCTCGACTAGCCTGCGGGATGCATCCTCTCGCACGTGTTTCTACTCGACTAGCCTGCGGGATGCATCCTCTCGCTCGTGTTTCTACTCGACTAGCCTGCGAGATGCATCCTCTCGCACGTGTTTTTACTCGACTAGCTGCGGGATGCATCCTCGCGCACGTGGTTTATTCCTCGACTAGCCTGCGGGATGCATCCTCTCGCACGTGTTTTTACTCGACTAGCCTGCGGGATGCATCCTCTCGCACGTGTTTCTACTCGACTAGCCTGCTGGATACATTCCTCTCGCACGTGTTTTTACTCGACTAGCCTGCGGGATGCATCCTCTCGCACGTGTTTCTACTCGACTAGCCTGCTGGATACATCTCTCGCACGTGTTTTTACTCGACTAGCCTGCGGGATGCATCCTCTCGCACGTGTTTCTACTCGACTAGCTGCGGGATGCATCCTCTCGCACGTGTTTTTACTCGACTAGCCTGCGGGATGCATCCTCTCGCACGTGTTTCAACTCGACTAGCCTGCGGGTTGCATCCTCTCTCACGTGTTTCTACTCGACTAGCCTGCGGGATGCATCCTCGCGCACGTGTTTCTACTCGACTAGCCTGCGGGATGCATCCTCGCGCACGTGTTTTTACTCGCCTAGCCTGCGGGATGCATCCTCTCGCACGTGTTTCTACTCGACTAGCCCTGCGGATGCATCCTCTCGCACGTGTTTTTACTCGACTAGCCTGCGGGATGCATCCTCTCGCACGTGTTTCAACTCGACTAGCCTGCGGATGCATCCTCTCGCACGTGTTTTTACTCGACTAGCCTGCGGGATGCATCCTCTCGCTCGTGTTTCTACTCGACTAGCCTGCGGGATGCATCCTCTTGCTCGTGTTTTTACACGACTAGCCTGCGGGAAGCATCCTCTAGCACGTGTTTTTTACTCGACTAGCCTGCGGGATGCATCCTCTCGCACGTGTTTTTAGTCGACTAGCCTGCGGGATGCATCCTCTCGCACGTGTTTTTACTCGACTAGCCTGCGGGAAGCATCCTCTCGCACGTGTTTTTACTCGACTAAGCCTGCGGGAAGCATCCTCTCGCACGTGTTTTTACTCGACTAGCCTGCGGATGCATCCTCGCGCACGTGTTTCTACTCGACTAGCCTGCGGGATGCATCCTCTCGCTCGTGTTTCTACTCGACTAGCCTGCGGGATGCATCCTCTCGCACGTGTTTCTACTCGACTAGCCTGCGGGATGCATCCTCTCGCACGTGTTTTTACTCGACTAGCCTGCGGGATGCATCCTCTCGCACGTGTTTCTACTCGACTAGCCTGCTGGATACATCCTCTCGCACGTGTTTTTACTCGACTAGCCTGCGGGATGCATCCTCTCGCACGTGTTTCAACTCGACTAGCCTGCGGGTTGCATCCTCTCTCACGTGTTTCTACTCTACTAGCCTGCGGGATGCATCCTCTCGCACGTGTTTTTACTCGACTAGCCTGCGGGATGCATCCTCTCGCACGTGTTTTTACTCGACTAGCCTGCGGGATGCATCCTCGCGCACGTGTTTTTCCTCGACTAGCCTGCGGGATGCATCCTCTCGCACGTGTTTTTACTCGACTAGCCTGCGGGATGCATCCTCTCGCACGTGTTTCTACTCGACTAGCCTGCGGGATGCATCCTCTCGCTCGTGTTTTTTACTCGACTAGCCTGCGGGAAGCATCCTCTCGCACGTGTTTTTACTCGACTAGCCTGCGGGATGCATCCTCTCGCACGTGTTTTTACTCGACTAGCCTGCGGGATGCATCCTCTCGCACGTGTTTTCTACTCGACTAGCCTGCGGGATGCTTCCTCTCGCACGTGTTTTTACTCGACTAGCCTGCGGGATGCATCCTCGCGCACGTGTTTTTCCTCGACTAGCCTGCGGGATGCATCTTCTCGCACGTGTTTTTACTCGACTAGCCAGCGGGATGCAATCCTCTCGCACGTGTTTCTACTCGACTAGCCTGCGGGATACATCCTCTCGCACGTGTTTCTACTCGACTAGCCTGTGGATGCATCCTCTCGCACGTGTTTCAACTCGACTAGCCTGCGGGATGCATCCTCTCGCACGTGTTTTTACTCGACTAGTCTGCGGGATGCATCCTCTCGCACGTGTTTCAACTCGACTAGCCTGCGGGATGCATCCTCTCGCACGTGATTTAACTCGACTAGCCTGCGGGATGCATCCTCTCGCACGTGTTTCTACTCGACTAGCCTGCGGGATACATCCTCTCGCACGTGTTTCTACTCGACTAGCCTACGTGATGCATCCTCTCGCACGTGTTTTTTACTCGACTAGCCTGCGGGATGCATCCTCTCGCACGTGTTTTTACTCGACTAGCCTGCGGGAAGCATCCTCTCGCACGTGTTTTTACTCGACTAGCCTGCGGGATGCATCCTCGCGCACGTGTTTTTACTGGACTAGCCTGCGGGATGCATCCTCTCGCTCGTGTTTCTACTCGACTAGCCTGCGGGATGCATCCTCTCGCACGTGTTTCTACTCGCCTAGCCTGCGGGATGCATCCTCTCGCACGTGTTTCTACTCGACTAGCCTGCGTGATGCATCCTCTCGCACGTGTTTTTTAACTCGACTAGCCTGCGTGATGCATCCTCTCGCACGTGTTTTTTACTCGACTAGCCTGCGGGATGCATCCTCTCGCACGTGTTTTTACTCGACTAGCCTGCCGGATGCATCCTCTCGCACGTGTTTTTACTCGACTAGCCTGCGGATGCATCCTCGCGCACCGTATTTTTACTCGACTAGCCTGCTGGAAGCATCCTCTCGCACGTGTTTCTACTCGACTAGCCTGCGGGATGCATCCTCTCGCACGTGTTTTTACTCGACTAGCCTGCGGGATGCATCGTCCTGCACGTATTTCAACTCGACTAGCCTGCGGGATGCATCCTCCGCTCGTGTTTCTACTCGACTAGCCTGCGAGATGCATCCTCTCGCACGTGTTTTAACTCGACTAGCCTGCGGGATGCATCCTCTCGCACGTGTTTTTACTCGACTAGCCTGCGGGATGCATCCTCGCGCACGTGTTTTTACTCGACTAGCCTGCGGGATGCATCCTCTCGCTCGTGTTTCTACTCGACTAGCCTGCGGGATGCATCCTCTCGCACGTGTTTTTACTCGACTAGCCTGCGGGATGCATCCTCTCGCACGTGTTTCTACTCGACTAGCCTGCGTGATGCATCCTCTCGCACGTGTTTTTACTCGACTAGCCTGCGGGATGCATCCTCGCGCACGTGTTTTTACTCGACTAGCCTGCGGGAAGCATCCCTCTCGCACGTGTTTCTACTCGACTAGCCTGCGGGATGCATCCTCTCGCACGTGTTTTTACTCGACTAGCCTGCGGGATGCATCCTCGCGCACGTATTTTTACTCGACTAGCCTGCGGGAAGCATCCTCTCGCACGTGTTTCTACTCGACTAGCCTGCTGGAAGCATCCTCTCGCACGTGTTTCTACTCGACTAGCCTGCGGGATGCATCCTCTCGCACGTGTTTTTTACTCGACTAGCCTGCGGGATGCATCGTCTCGCACGTGTTTCAACTCGACTAGCCTGCGGGATGCATCCTCCCGGCTCGTGTTCTACTCGACTAGCCTGCGGGATGCATCCTCTCGCACGTGTTTCTACTCGACTAGCCTGCGTGATGCATCCTCTCGCACGTGTTTTTTACTCGACTAGCCTGCGGGGTGCATCCTCTCGCACGTGTTTTTACTCGACTAGCCTGCGGGAAGCATCCTCCTCGCACGTGTTTCTACTCGACTAGCCTGCTGGAAGCATCCTCTCGCACGTGTTTCTACTCGACTAGCCTGCGGATGCATCCTCTCGCACGTGTTTCTACTCGACTAGCCTGCGGGATGCATCCTCTCGCACGTGTTTCAACTCGACTAGCCTGCGGGATGCATCGTCTCGCACGTGTTTCAACTCGACTAGCCTGCGGGATGGCATCCTCCCGCTCGTGTTTCTACTCGACTAGCCTGCGAGATGCATCCTCTCGCACGTGTTTCAACTCGACTAGCCTGCGGGTTGCATCCTCTCTCACGTGTTTCTACTCGACTAGCCTGCGGGATGCATCCTCGCGCACGTGTTTCTACTCGACTAGCCTGCGGGATGCATCCTCGCGCACGTGTTTTTACTCGACTAGCCTGCGGGATGCATCCTCTCGCACGTGTTTCTACTCGACTAGCCTGCGGGATGCATCCTCTCGCACGTGTTTTTACTCGACTAGCCTGCGGGATGCATCCTCTCGCACGTGTTTTCAACTCGACTAGCCTGCGGGATGCATCCTCTCGCACGTGTTTTTACTCGACTAGCCTGCGGATGCATCCTCTCGCTCGTGTTTCTACTCGACTAGCCTGCGGATGCATCCTCTTGCTCGTGTTTTTACACGACTAGCCTGCGGGAAGCATCCTCTAGCACGTGTTTTTACTCGACTAGCCTGCGGATGCATCCTCTCGCACGTGTTTTTAGTCGACTAGCCTGCGGGATGCATCCTCTCGCACGTGTTTTACTCGACTAGCTGCGGGAAGCATCCTCTCGCACGTGTTTTACTCGATTAGCCTGCGGGAAGCATCCTCTCGCACGTGTTTTTACTCGACTAGCCTGCGGGATGCATCCTCGCGCACGTGTTTCTACTCGACTAGCCTGCGGGATGCATCCTCTCGCTCGTGTTTCTACTCGACTAGCCTGCGGGATGCATCCTCTCGCACGTGTTTCTACTCGACTAGCCTGCTGGATACATCCTCTCGCACGTGTTTTTACTCGACTAGCCTGCGGGATGCATCCTCTCGCACGTGTTTCAACTCGACTAGCCTGCGGGTTGCATCCTCTCTCACGTGTTTCTACTCGACTAGCCTGCGGGATGCATCCTCTCGCACGTGTTTTTACTCGACTAGCCTGCGGGATGCATCCTCTCGCACGTGTTTTTACTCGACTAGCCTGCGGGATGCATCCTCGCGCACGTGTTTTTCCTCGACTAGCCTGCGGGATGCATCCTCTCGCACGTGTTTTTACTCGACTAGCCTGCGGGATGCATCCTCTCGCACGTGTTTCTACTCGACTAGCCTGCGGGATGCATCCTCTCGCACGTGTTTTTACTCGACTAGCCTGCGGGATGCATCCTCTCGCACGTGTTTCAACTCGACTAGCCTGCGGGATGCATCCTCTCGCACGTGTTTTTACTCGACTAGCCTGCGGGATGCATCCTCTCGCTCGTGTTTCTACTCGACTAGCCTGCGGGATGCATCCTCTTGCTCGTGTTTTTACACGACTAGCCTGCGGGAAGCATCCTCTAGCACGTGTTTTTACTCGACTAGCCTGCGGGATGCATCCTCTCGCACGTGTTTTTAGTCGACTAGCCTGCGGGATGCATCCTCTCGCACGTGTTTTTACTCGACTAGCCTGCGGGAAGCATCCTCTCGCACGTGTTTTTACTCGACTAGCCTGCGGGATGCATCCTCGCGCACGTGTTTTTACTCGACTAGCCTGCGGGATGCATCCTCTCGCACGTGTTTCAACTCGACTAGCCTGCGGGTTGCATCCTCTCTCACGTGTTTCTACTCGACTAGCCTGCGGGATGCATCCTCGCGCACGTGTTTCTACTCGACTAGCCTGCGGGATGCATCCTCGCGCACGTGTTTTTACTCGACTAGCCTGCGGGATGCATCCTCTCGCACGTGTTTCTACTCGACTAGCCTGCGGGATGCATCCTCTCGCACGTGTTTTTACTCGACTAGCCTGCGGGATGCATCCTCTCGCACGTGTTTTTACTCGACTAGCCTGCGGGATGCATCCTCTCGCACGTGTTTCAACTCGACTAGCCTGCGGGATGCATCCTCTCGCACGTGTTTTTACTCGACTAGCCTGCGGGATGCATCCTCTCGCTCGTGTTTCTACTCGACTAGCCTGCGGGATGCATCCTCTTGCTCGTGTTTTTACACGACTAGCCTGCGGGAAGCATCCTCTAGCACGTGTTTTTACTCGACTAGCCTGCGGGATGCATCCTCTCGCACGTGTTTTTAGTCGACTAGCCTGCGGGATGCATCCTCTCGCACGTGTTTTTACACGACTAGCCTGCGGGAAGCATCCTCTCGCACGTGTTTTTACTCGACTAGCCTGCGGGATGCATCCTCGCGCACGTGTTTTTACTCGACTAGCCTGCGGGATGCATCCTCTCGCTCGTGTTTCTACTCGACTAGCCTGCGGGATGCATCCTCTCGCACGTGTTTTTAGTCGACTAGCCTGCGGGATGCATCCTCTCGCACGTGTTTTTACTCGACTAGCCTGCGGGAAGCATCCTCTCGCACGTGTTTTTACTCGACTAGCCTGCGGGATGCATCCTCGCGCACGTGTTTTTACTCGACTAGCCTGCGGGATGCATCCTCTCGCTCGTGTTTCTACTCGACTAGCCTGCGGGATGCATCCTCTCGCACGTGTTTTTACTCGACTAGCCTGCGGGATGCATCCTCTCGCACGTGTTTCTACTCGACTAGCCTGCGTGATGCATCCTCTCGCACGTGTTTTTACTCGACTAGCCTGCGGGGTGCATCCTCTCGCACGTGTTTTTACTCGACTAGCGTGCGGGGTGCACCCTCTCGCACGTGTTTTTACTCGACTAGCCTGCGGGGTGCACCCTCTCGCACGTGTTTTTACTCGACCAGCCTGCGGGATGCATCCTCGCGCACGTGTTTTTACTCGACTAGCCTGCGGGATGCATCCTCTCGCTCGTGTTTCTACTCGACTAGCCTGCGGGATGCATCCTCTCGCACGTGTTTTTACTCGACTAGCCTGCGGGATGCATCCTCTCGCACGTGTTTCTACTCGACTAGCCTGCGTGATGCATCCTCTCGCACGTGTTTTTACTCGACTAGCCTGCGGGATGCATCCTCGCGCACGTGTTTTTAGTCGACTAGCCTGCGGGGTGCACCCTCTCGCACGTGTTTTTACTCGACTAGCCTGCGGGAAGCATCCTCTCGCACGTGTTTTTACTCGACTAGCCTGCGGGATGCATCCTCGCGCACGTGTTTTTACTCGACTAGCCTGCGGGATGCATCCTCTCGCACGTGTTTCTACTCGACTAGCCTGCGGGATGCATCCTCTCGCTCGTGTTTCTACTCGACTAGCCTGCGGGATGCATCCTCTCGCACGTGTTTCTACTCGACTAGCCTGCGTGATGCATCCTCTCGCACGTGTTTTTACTCGACTAGCCTGCGGGATGCATCCTCGCGCACGTGTTTTTACTCGACTAGCCTGCGGGAAGCATCCTCTCGCACGTGTTTCTACTCGACTAGCCTGCGGGATGCATCCTCTCGCTCGTGTTTTTACTCGACTAGCCTGCGGGAAGCATCCTCTCGCACGTGTTTTTACTCGACTAGCCTGCGGGATGCATCCTCTCGCACGTGTTTTTACTCGACTAGCCTGCGGGATGCATCCTCGCGCACGTGTTTTTCCTCGACTAGCCTGCGGGATGCATCCTCTCGCACGTGTTTCTACTCGACTAGCCTGCGGGATGCATCCTCTCGCTCGTGTTTCTACTCGACTAGCCTGCGAGATGCATCCTCTCGCACGTGTTTTTACTCGACTAGCCTGCGGGATGCATCCTCGCGCACGTGTTTTTACTCGACTAGCCTGCGGGAAGCATCCTCTCGCACGTGTTTCTACTCGACTAGCCTGCGGGATGCATCCTCTCGCTCGTGTTTTTACTCGACTAGCCTGCGGGAAGCATCCTCTCGCACGTGTTTTTACTCGAATAGCCTGCGGGATGCATCCTCGCGCACGTGTTTTTCCTCGACTAGCCTGCGGGATGCATCCTCTCGCACGTGTTTTTACTCGACTAGCCTGCGGGATGCATCCTCTCGCACGTGTTTCTACTCGACTAGCCTGCTGGATACATCCTCTCGCACGTGTTTTTACTCGACTAGCCTGCGGGATGCATCCTCTCGCACGTGTTTCTACTCGACTAGCCTGCTGGATACATCCTCTCGCACGTGTTTTTACTCGACTAGCCTGCGGGATGCATCCTCTCGCACGTGTTTCAACTCGACTAGCCTGCGGGTTGCATCCTCTCTCACGTGTTTCTACTCGACTAGCCTGCGGGATGCATCCTCTCGCACGTGTTTTTCCTCGACTAGCCTGCGGGATGCATCCTCTCGCACGTGTTTTTACTCGACTAGCCTGCGGGATGCATCCTCTCGCACGTGTTTCTACTCGACTAGCCTGCGGGATGCATCCTCTCGCACGTGTTTTTACTCGACTAGCCTGCGGGATGCATCCTCTCGCACGTGTTTCAACTCGACTAGCCTGCGGGTTGCATCCTCTCTCACGTGTTTCTACTCGACTAGCCTGCGGGATGCATCCTCGCGCACGTGTTTCTACTCGACTAGCCTGCGGGATGCATCCTCGCGCACGTGTTTTTACTCGCCTAGCCTGCGGGATGCATCCTCTCGCACGTGTTTCTACTCGACTACCTGCGGGATGCATCCTCTCGCACGTGTTTTTACTCGACTAGCCTGCGGGATGCATCCTCTCGCACGTGTTTCAACTCGACTAGCCTGCGGGATGCATCCTCTCGCACGTGTTTTTACTCGACTAGCCTGCGGGATGCATCCTCTCGCTCGTGTTTCTACTCGACTAGCCTGCGGGATGCATCCTATTGCTCGTGTTTTTACACGACTAGCCTGCGGGAAGCATCCTCTAGCACGTGTTTTTACTCGACTAGCCTGCGGGATGCATCCTCTCGCACGTGTTTTTAGTCGACTAGCCTGCGGGATGCATCCTCTCGCACGTGTTTTTACTCGACTAGCCTGCGGGAAGCATCCTCTCGCACGTGTTTTTACTCGACTAGCCTGCGGGAAGCATCCTCTCGCACGTGTTTTTACTCGACTAGCCTGCGGGATGCATCCTCGCGCACGTGTTTCTACTCGACTAGCCTGCGGGATGCATCCTCTCGCTCGTGTTTCTACTCGACTAGCCTGCGGGATGCATCCTCTCGCACGTGTTTCTACTCGACTAGCCTGCGGGATGCATCCTCTCGCACGTGTTTTTACTCGACTAGCCTGCGGGATGCATCCTCTCGCACGTGTTTCTACTCGACTAGCCTGCTGGATACATCCTCTCGCACGTGTTTTTACTCGACTAGCCTGCGGGATGCATCCTCTCGCACGTGTTTCAACTCGACTAGCCTGCGGGTTGCATCCTCTCTCACGTGTTTCTACTCGACTAGCCTGCGGGATGCATCCTCTCGCACGTGTTTTTACTCGACTAGCCTGCGGGATGCATCCTCTCGCACGTGTTTTTACTCGACTAGCCTGCGGGATGCATCCTCGCGCACGTGTTTTTCCTCGACTAGCCTGCGGGATGCATCCTCTCGCACGTGTTTTTACTCGACTAGCCTGCGGGATGCATCCTCTCGCACGTGTTTCTACTCGACTAGCCTGCGGGATGCATCCTCTCGCTCGTGTTTTTACTCGACTAGCCTGCGGGAAGCATCCTCTCGCACGTGTTTTTACTCGACTAGCCTGCGGGATGCATCCTCTCGCACGTGTTTTTACTCGACTAGCCTGCGGGATGCATCCTCTCGCACGTGTTTCTACTCGACTAGCCTGCGGGATGCTTCCTCTCGCACGTGTTTTTACTCGACTAGCCTGCGGGATGCATCCTCGCGCACGTGTTTTTCCTCGACTAGCCTGCGGGATGCATCTTCTCGCACGTGTTTTTACTCGACTAGCCAGCGGGATGCATCCTCTCGCACGTGTTTCTACTCGACTAGCCTGCGGGATACATCCTCTCGCACGTGTTTCTACTCGACTAGCCTGTGGGATGCATCCTCTCGCACGTGTTTCAACTCGACTAGCCTGCGGGATGCATCCTCTCGCACGTGTTTTTACTCGACTAGTCTGCGGGCTGCATCCTCTCGCACGTGTTTTTAGTCGACTAGCCTGCGGGATGCATCCTCTCGCACGTGTTTTTACTCGACTAGCCTGCGGGAAGCATCCTCTCGCACGTGTTTTTACTCGACTAGCCTGCGGGATGCATCCTCGCGCACGTGTTTTTACTCGACTAGCCTGCGGGATGCATCCTCTCGCTCGTGTTTCTACTCGACTAGCCTGCGGGATGCATCCTCTCGCACGTGTTTTTACTCGACTAGCCTGCGGGATGCATCCTCTCGCACGTGTTTCTACTCGACTAGCCTGCGTGATGCATCCTCTCGCACGTGTTTTTACTCGACTAGCCTGCGGGGTGCATCCTCTCGCACGTGTTTTTACTCGACTAGCGTGCGGGGTGCACCCTCTCGCACGTGTTTTTACTCGACTAGCCTGCGGGGTGCACCCTCTCGCACGTGTTTTTACTCGACCAGCCTGCGGGATGCATCCTCGCGCACGTGTTTTTACTCGACTAGCCTGCGGGATGCATCCTCTCGCTCGTGTTTCTACTCGACTAGCCTGCGGGATGCATCCTCTCGCACGTGTTTTTACTCGACTAGCCTGCGGGATGCATCCTCTCGCACGTGTTTCTACTCGACTAGCCTGCGTGATGCATCCTCTCGCACGTGTTTTTACTCGACTAGCCTGCGGGATGCATCCTCGCGCACGTGTTTTTAGTCGACTAGCCTGCGGGGTGCACCCTCTCGCACGTGTTTTTACTCGACTAGCCTGCGGGAAGCATCCTCTCGCACGTGTTTTTACTCGACTAGCCTGCGGGATGCATCCTCGCGCACGTGTTTTTACTCGACTAGCCTGCGGGATGCATCCTCTCGCACGTGTTTCTACTCGACTAGCCTGCGGGATGCATCCTCTCGCTCGTGTTTCTACTCGACTAGCCTGCGGGATGCATCCTCTCGCACGTGTTTCTACTCGACTAGCCTGCGTGATGCATCCTCTCGCACGTGTTTTTACTCGACTAGCCTGCGGGATGCATCCTCGCGCACGTGTTTTTACTCGACTAGCCTGCGGGAAGCATCCTCTCGCACGTGTTTCTACTCGACTAGCCTGCGGGATGCATCCTCTCGCTCGTGTTTTTACTCGACTAGCCTGCGGGAAGCATCCTCTCGCACGTGTTTTTACTCGACTAGCCTGCGGGATGCATCCTCTCGCACGTGTTTTTACTCGACTAGCCTGCGGGATGCATCCTCGCGCACGTGTTTTTCCTCGACTAGCCTGCGGGATGCATCCTCTCGCACGTGTTTCTACTCGACTAGCCTGCGGGATGCATCCTCTCGCTCGTGTTTCTACTCGACTAGCCTGCGAGATGCATCCTCTCGCACGTGTTTTTACTCGACTAGCCTGCGGGATGCATCCTCGCGCACGTGTTTTTACTCGACTAGCCTGCGGGAAGCATCCTCTCGCACGTGTTTCTACTCGACTAGCCTGCGGGATGCATCCTCTCGCTCGTGTTTTTACTCGACTAGCCTGCGGGAAGCATCCTCTCGCACGTGTTTTTACTCGAATAGCCTGCGGGATGCATCCTCGCGCACGTGTTTTTCCTCGACTAGCCTGCGGGATGCATCCTCTCGCACGTGTTTCTACTCGACTAGCCTGCTGGATACATCCTCTCGCACGTGTTTTTACTCGACTAGCCTGCGGGATGCATCCTCTCGCACGTGTTTCTACTCGACTAGCCTGCTGGATACATCCTCTCGCACGTGTTTTTACTCGACTAGCCTGCGGGATGCATCCTCTCGCACGTGTTTCAACTCGACTAGCCTGCGGGTTGCATCCTCTCTCACGTGTTTCTACTCGACTAGCCTGCGGGATGCATCCTCTCGCACGTGTTTTTCCTCGACTAGCCTGCGGGATGCATCCTCTCGCACGTGTTTTTACTCGACTAGCCTGCGGGATGCATCCTCTCGCACGTGTTTCTACTCGACTAGCCTGCGGGATGCATCCTCTCGCACGTGTTTTTACTCGACTAGCCTGCGGGATGCATCCTCTCGCACGTGTTTCAACTCGACTAGCCTGCGGGTTGCATCCTCTCTCACGTGTTTCTACTCGACTAGCCTGCGGGATGCATCCTCGCGCACGTGTTTCTACTCGACTAGCCTGCGGGATGCATCCTCGCGCACGTGTTTTTACTCGCCTAGCCTGCGGGATGCATCCTCTCGCACGTGTTTCTACTCGACTAGCCTGCGGGATGCATCCTCTCGCACGTGTTTTTACTCGACTAGCCTGCGGGATGCATCCTCTCGCACGTGTTTCAACTCGACTAGCCTGCGGGATGCATCCTCTCGCACGTGTTTTTACTCGACTAGCCTGCGGGATGCATCCTCTCGCTCGTGTTTCTACTCGACTAGCCTGCGGGATGCATCCTCTTGCTCGTGTTTTTACACGACTAGCCTGCGGGAAGCATCCTCTAGCACGTGTTTTTACTCGACTAGCCTGCGGGAAGCATCCTCTCGCACGTGTTTTTACTCGACTAGCCTGCGGGATGCATCCTCTCGCACGTGTTTCAACTCGACTAGCCTGCGGGATGCATCCTCTCGCACGTGTTTTTACTCGACTAGCCTGCGGGATGCATCCTCTCGCTCGTGTTTCTACTCGACTAGCCTGCGGGATGCATCCTCTTGCTCGTGTTTTTACTCGACTAGCCTGCGGGAAGCATCCTCTCGCACGTGTTTTTACTCGACTAGCCTGCGGGAAGCATCCTCTCGCACGTGTTTTTACTCGACTAGCCTGCGGGATGCATCCTCGCGCACGTGTTTCTACTCGACTAGCCTGCGGGATGCATCCTCTCGCTCGTGTTTCTACTCGACTAGCCTGCGGGATGCATCCTCTCGCACGTGTTTCTACTCGACTAGCCTGCGGGATGCATCCTCTCGCACGTGTTTTTACTCGACTAGCCTGCGGGATGCATCCTCTCGCACGTGTTTCTACTCGACTAGCCTGCTGGATACATCCTCTCGCACGTGTTTTTACTCGACTAGCCTGCGGGATGCATCCTCTCGCACGTGTTTCAACTCGACTAGCCTGCGGGTTGCATCCTCTCTCACGTGTTTCTACTCGACTAGCCTGCGGGATGCATCCTCTCGCACGTGTTTTTACTCGACTAGCCTGCGGGATGCATCCTCTCGCACGTGTTTTTACTCGACTAGCCTGCGGGATGCATCCTCGCGCACGTGTTTTTCCTCGACTAGCCTGCGGGATGCATCCTCTCGCACGTGTTTTTACTCGACTAGCCTGCGGGATGCATCCTCTCGCACGTGTTTCTACTCGACTAGCCTGCGGGATGCATCCTCTCGCTCGTGTTTTTACTCGACTAGCCTGCGGGAAGCATCCTCTCGCACGTGTTTTTACTCGACTAGCCTGCGGGATGCATCCTCTCGCACGTGTTTTTACTCGACTAGCCTGCGGGATGCATCCTCTCGCACGTGTTTCTACTCGACTAGCCTGCGGGATGCTTCCTCTCGCACGTGTTTTTACTCGACTAGCCTGCGGGATGCATCCTCGCGCACGTGTTTTTCCTCGACTAGCCTGCGGGATGCATCTTCTCGCACGTGTTTTTACTCGACTAGCCAGCGGGATGCATCCTCTCGCACGTGTTTTTACTCGACTAGTCTGCGGGATGCATCCTCTCGCACGTGTTTCTACTCGACTAGCCTGCGGGATGCATCCTCTCGCACGTGTTTCTACTCGCCTAGCCTGCGGGATGCATCCTCTCGCACGTGTTTTTACTCGACTAGCCTGCGGGATGCATCGTCCTGCACGTATTTCAACTCGACTAGCCTGCGGGATGCATCCTCCCGCTCGTGTTTCTACTCGACTAGCCTGCGAGATGCATCCTCTCGCACGTGTTTTAACTCGACTAGCCTGCGGGATGCATCCTCTCGCACGTGTTTTTACTCGACTAGCCTGCGGGATGCATCCTCGCGCACGTGTTTTTACTCGACTAGCCTGCGGGATGCATCCTCTCGCTCGTGTTTCTACTCGACTAGCCTGCGGGATGCATCCTCTCGCACGTGTTTTTACTCGACTAGCCTGCGGGATGCATCGTCCTGCACGTATTTCAACTCGACTAGCCTGCGGGATGCATCCTCCCGCTCGTGTTTCTACTCGACTAGCCTGCGAGATGCATCCTCTCGCACGTGTTTTAACTCGACTAGCCTGCGGGATGCATCCTCTCGCACGTGTTTTTACTCGACTAGCCTGCGGGATGCATCCTCGCGCACGTGTTTTTACTCGACTAGCCTGCGTGATGCATCCTCTCGCACGTGTTTTTACTCGACTAGCCTGCGGGATGCATCCTCGCGCACGTGTTTTTACTCGACTAGCCTGCGGGATGCATCCTCTCGCTCGTGTTTTTACTCGACTAGCCTGCGGGAAGCATCCTCTCGCACGTGTTTTTACTCGAATAGCCTGCGGGATGCATCCTCGCGCACGTGTTTTTCCTCGACTAGCCTGCAGGATGCATCCTCTCGCACGTGTTTTTACTCGACTAGCCTGCGGGATGCATCCTCTCGCACGTGTTTCTACTCGACTAGCCTGCTGGATACATCCTCTCGCACGTGTTTTTACTCGACTAGCCTGCGGGATGCATCCTCTCGCACGTGTTTCTACTCGACTAGCCTGCTGGATACATCCTCTCGCACGTGTTTTTACTCGACTAGCCTGCGGGATGCATCCTCTCGCACGTGTTTCAACTCGACTAGCCTGCGGGTTGCATCCTCTCTCACGTGTTTCTACTCGACTAGCCTGCGGGATGCATCCTCTCGCACGTGTTTTTCCTCGACTAGCCTGCGGGATGCATCCTCTCGCACGTGTTTTTACTCGACTAGCCTGCGGGATGCATCCTCTCGCACGTGTTTCTACTCGACTAGCCTGCGGGATGCATCCTCTCGCACGTGTTTTTACTCGACTAGCCTGCGGGATGCATCCTCTCGCACGTGTTTCAACTCGACTAGCCTGCGGGTTGCATCCTCTCTCACGTGTTTCTACTCGACTAGCCTGCGGGATGCATCCTCGCGCACGTGTTTCTACTCGACTAGCCTGCGGGATGCATCCTCGCGCACGTGTTTTTACTCGCCTAGCCTGCGGGATGCATCCTCTCGCACGTGTTTCTACTCGACTAGCCTGCGGGATGCATCCTCTCGCACGTGTTTTTACTCGACTAGCCTGCGGGATGCATCCTCTCGCACGTGTTTCAACTCGACTAGCCTGCGGGATGCATCCTCTCGCACGTGTTTTTACTCGACTAGCCTGCGGGATGCATCCTCTCGCTCGTGTTTCTACTCGACTAGCCTGCGGGATGCATCCTCTTGCTCGTGTTTTTACACGACTAGCCTGCGGGAAGCATCCTCTAGCACGTGTTTTTACTCGACTAGCCTGCGGGATGCATCCTCTCGCACGTGTTTTTAGTCGACTAGCCTGCGGGATGCATCCTCTCGCACGTGTTTTTACTCGACTAGCCTGCGGGAAGCATCCTCTCGCACGTGTTTTTACTCGACTAGCCTGCGGGAAGCATCCTCTCGCACGTGTTTTTACTCGACTAGCCTGCGGGATGCATCCTCGCGCACGTGTTTCTACTCGACTAGCCTGCGGGATGCATCCTCTCGCTCGTGTTTCTACTCGACTAGCCTGCGGGATGCATCCTCTCGCACGTGTTTCTACTCGACTAGCCTGCGGGATGCATCCTCTCGCACGTGTTTTTACTCGACTAGCCTGCGGGATGCATCCTCTCGCACGTGTTTCTACTCGACTAGCCTGCTGGATACATCCTCTCGCACGTGTTTTTACTCGACTAGCCTGCGGGATGCATCCTCTCGCACGTGTTTCAACTCGACTAGCCTGCGGGTTGCATCCTCTCTCACGTGTTTCTACTCGACTAGCCTGCGGGATGCATCCTCTCGCACGTGTTTTTACTCGACTAGCCTGCGGGATGCATCCTCTCGCACGTGTTTTTACTCGACTAGCCTGCGGGATGCATCCTCGCGCACGTGTATTTCCTCGACTAGCCTGCGGGATGCATCCTCTCGCACGTGTTTTTAC
This sequence comes from Lasioglossum baleicum, assembly GCF_051020765.1. Classification (NCBI taxonomy): domain Eukaryota; kingdom Metazoa; phylum Arthropoda; class Insecta; order Hymenoptera; family Halictidae; genus Lasioglossum; species Lasioglossum baleicum. Next base: position 70,901 of record NW_027469278.1, read on the forward strand.
TCGACTAGCCTGCGGGATGCATCCTCTCGCACGTGTTTCTACTCGACTAGCCTGCGGGATGCATCCTCTCGCTCGTGTTTTTACTCGACTAGCCTGCGGGAAGCATCCTCTCGCACGTGTTTTTACTCGACTAGCCTGCGGGATGCATCCTCTCGCACGTGTTTTTACTCGACTAGCCTGCGGGATGCATCCTCTCGCACGTGTTTCTGCTCGACTAGCCTGCGGGATGCTTCCTCTCGCACGTGTTTTTACTCGACTAGCCTGCGGGATGCATCCTCGCGCACGTGTTTTTCCTCGACTAGCCTGCGGGATGCATCTTCTCGCACGTGTTTTTACTCGACTAGCCAGCGGGATGCATCCTCTCGCACGTGTTTCTACTCGACTAGCCTGCTGGATACATCCTCTCGCACGTGTTTTTACTCGACTAGCCTGCGGGATGCATCCTCTCGCACGTGTTTCAACTCGACTAGCCTGCGGGTTGCATCCTCTCTCACGTGTTTCTACTCGACTAGCCTGCGGGATGCATCCTCTCGCACGTGTTTTTCCTCGACTAGCCTGCGGGATGCATCCTCTCGCACGTGTTTTTACTCGACTAGCCTGCGGGATGCATCCTCTCGCACGTGTTTCTACTCGACTAGCCTGCGGGATGCATCCTCTCGCACGTGTTTTTACTCGACTAGCCTGCGGGATGCATCCTCTCGCACGTGTTTCAACTCGACTAGCCTGCGGGTTGCATCCTCTCTCACGTGTTTCTACTCGACTAGCCTGCGGGATGCATCCTCGCGCACGTGTTTCTACTCGACTAGCCTGCGGGATGCATCCTCGCGCACGTGTTTTTACTCGCCTAGCCTGCGGGATGCATCCTCTCGCACGTGTTTCTACTCGACTAGCCTGCGGGATGCATCCTCTCGCACGTGTTTTTACTCGACTAGCCTGCGGGATGCATCCTCTCGCACGTGTTTCAACTCGACTAGCCTGCGGGATGCATCCTCTCGCACGTGTTTTTACTCGACTAGCCTGCGGGATGCATCCTCTCGCTCGTGTTTCTACTCGACTAGCCTGCGGGATGCATCCTCTTGCTCGTGTTTTTACACGACTAGCCTGCGGGAAGCATCCTCTAGTACGTGTTTTTACTCGACTAGCCTGCGGGATGCATCCTCTCGCACGTGTTTTTAGTCGACTAGCCTGCGGGATGCATCCTCTCGCACGTGTTTTTACTCGACTAGCCTGCGGGAAGCATCCTCTCGCACGTGTTTTTACTCGACTAGCCTGCGGGAAGCATCCTCTCGCACGTGTTTTTACTCGACTAGCCTGCGGGATGCATCCTCGCGCACGTGTTTCTACTCGACTAGCCTGCGGGATGCATCCTCTCGCTCGTGTTTCTACTCGACTAGCCTGCGGGATGCATCCTCTCGCACGTGTTTCTACTCGACTAGCCTGCGGGATGCATCCTCTCGCACGTGTTTTTACTCGACTAGCCTGCGGGATGCATCCTCTCGCACGTGTTTCTACTCGACTAGCCTGCTGGATACATCCTCTCGCACGTGTTTTTACTCGACTAGCCTGCGGGATGCATCCTCTCGCACGTGTTTCAACTCGACTAGCCTGCGGGTTGCATCCTCTCTCACGTGTTTCTACTCGACTAGCCTGCGGGATGCATCCTCTCGCACGTGTTTCTACTCGACTAGCCTGCGGGATACATCCTCTCGCTCGTGTTTCTACTCGACTAGCCTACGTGATGCATCCTCTCGCACGTGTTTTTACTCGACTAGCCTGCGGGATGCATCCTCTCGCACGTGTTTTTACTCGACTAGCCTGCGGGAAGCATCCTCTCGCACGTGTTTTTACTCGACTAGCCTGCGGGATGCATCCTCGCGCACGTGTTTTTACTGGACTAGCCTGCGGGATGCATCCTCTCGCTCGTGTTTCTACTCGACTAGCCTGCGGGTTGCATCCTCTCGCACGTGTTTCTACTCGCCTAGCCTGCGGGATGCATCCTCTCGCACGTGTTTCTACTCGACTAGCCTGCGTGATGCATCCTCTCGCACGTGTTTTTACTCGACTAGCCTGCGGGATGCATCCTCGCGCACGTGTTTCTACTCGACTAGCCTGCGGGAAGCATCCTCTCGCACGTGTTTCTACTCGACTAGCCTGCGGGATGCATCCTCTCGCACGTGTTTTTACTCGACTAGCCTGCGGGATGCATCGTCCTGCACGTATTTCAACTCGACTAGCCTGCGGGATGCATCCTCCCGCTCGTGTTTCTACTCGACTAGCCTGCGAGATGCATCCTCTCGCACGTGTTTTAACTCGACTAGCCTGCGGGATGCATCCTCTCGCACGTGTTTTTACTCGACTAGCCTGCGGGATGCATCCTCGCGCACGTGTTTTTACTCGACTAGCCTGCGGGATGCATCCTCTCGCTCGTGTTTCTACTCGACTAGCCTGCGGGATGCATCCTCTCGCACGTGTTTTTACTCGACTAGCCTGCGGGATGCATCGTCCTGCACGTATTTCAACTCGACTAGCCTGCGGGATGCATCCTCCCGCTCGTGTTTCTACTCGACTAGCCTGCGAGATGCATCCTCTCGCACGTGTTTTAACTCGACTAGCCTGCGGGATGCATCCTCTTTCACGTGTTTTTACTCGACTAGCCTGCGGGATGCATCCTCGCGCACGTGTTTTTACTCGACTAGCCTGCGTGATGCATCCTCTCGCACGTGTTTTTACTCGACTAGCCTGCGGGATGCATCCTCGCGCACGTGTTTTTACTCGACTAGCCTGCGGGATGCATCCTCTCGCTCGTGTTTTTACTCGACTAGCCTGCGGGAAGCATCCTCTCGCACGTGTTTTTACTCGAATAGCCTGCGGGATGCATCCTCGCGCACGTGTTTTTCCTCGACTAGCCTGCGGGATGCATCCTCTCGCACGTGTTTTTACTCGACTAGCCTGCGGGATGCATCCTCTCGCACGTGTTTTTACTCGACTAGCCTGCGGGATGCATCCTCGCGCACGTGTATTTCCTCGACTAGCCTGCGGGATGCATCCTCTCGCACGTGTTTTTACTCGACTAGCCTGCGGGATGCATCCTCTCGCACGTGTTTCTACTCGACTAGCCTGCGGGATGCATCCTCTCGCTCGTGTTTTTACTCGACTAGCCTGCGGGAAGCATCCTCTCGCACGTGTTTTTACTCGACTAGCCTGCGGGATGCATCCTCTCGCACGTGTTTTTACTCGACTAGCCTGCGGGATGCATCCTCTCGCACGTGTTTCTGCTCGACTAGCCTGCGGGATGCTTCCTCTCGCACGTGTTTTTACTCGACTAGCCTGCGGGATGCATCCTCGCGCACGTGTTTTTCCTCGACTAGCCTGCGGGATGCATCTTCTCGCACGTGTTTTTACTCGACTAGCCAGCGGGATGCATCCTCTCGCACGTGTTTCTACTCGACTAGCCTGCTGGATACATCCTCTCGCACGTGTTTTTACTCGACTAGCCTGCGGGATGCATCCTCTCGCACGTGTTTCAACTCGACTAGCCTGCGGGTTGCATCCTCTCTCACGTGTTTCTACTCGACTAGCCTGCGGGATGCATCCTCTCGCACGTGTTTTTCCTCGACTAGCCTGCGGGATGCATCCTCTCGCACGTGTTTTTACTCGACTAGCCTGCGGGATGCATCCTCTCGCACGTGTTTCTACTCGACTAGCCTGCGGGATGCATCCTCTCGCACGTGTTTTTACTCGACTAGCCTGCGGGATGCATCCTCTCGCACGTGTTTCAACTCGACTAGCCTGCGGGTTGCATCCTCTCTCACGTGTTTCTACTCGACTAGCCTGCGGGATGCATCCTCGCGCACGTGTTTCTACTCGACTAGCCTGCGGGATGCATCCTCGCGCACGTGTTTTTACTCGCCTAGCCTGCGGGATGCATCCTCTCGCACGTGTTTCTACTCGACTAGCCTGCGGGATGCATCCTCTCGCACGTGTTTTTACTCGACTAGCCTGCGGGATGCATCCTCTCGCACGTGTTTCAACTCGACTAGCCTGCGGGATGCATCCTCTCGCACGTGTTTTTACTCGACTAGCCTGCGGGATGCATCCTCTCGCTCGTGTTTCTACTCGACTAGCCTGCGGGATGCATCCTCTTGCTCGTGTTTTTACACGACTAGCCTGCGGGAAGCATCCTCTAGCACGTGTTTTTACTCGACTAGCCTGCGGGATGCATCCTCTCGCACGTGTTTTTAGTCGACTAGCCTGCGGGATGCATCCTCTCGCACGTGTTTTTACTCGACTAGCCTGCGGGAAGCATCCTCTCGCACGTGTTTTTACTCGACTAGCCTGCGGGAAGCATCCTCTCGCACGTGTTTTTACTCGACTAGCCTGCGGGATGCATCCTCGCGCACGTGTTTCTACTCGACTAGCCTGCGGGATGCATCCTCTCGCTCGTGTTTCTACTCGACTAGCCTGCGGGATGCATCCTCTCGCACGTGTTTCTACTCGACTAGCCTGCGGGATGCATCCTCTCGCACGTGTTTTTACTCGACTAGCCTGCGGGATGCATCCTCTCGCACGTGTTTCTACTCGACTAGCCTGCTGGATACATCCTCTCGCACGTGTTTTTACTCGACTAGCCTGCGGGATGCATCCTCTCGCACGTGTTTCAACTCGACTAGCCTGCGGGTTGCATCCTCTCTCACGTGTTTCTACTCGACTAGCCTGCGGGATGCATCCTCTCGCACGTGTTTTTACTCGACTAGCCTGCGGGATGCATCCTCTCGCACGTGTTTTTACTCGACTAGCCTGCGGGATGCATCCTCGCGCACGTGTATTTCCTCGACTAGCCTGCGGGATGCATCCTCTCGCACGTGTTTTTACTCGACTAGCCTGCGGGATGCATCCTCTCGCACGTGTTTCTACTCGACTAGCCTGCGGGATGCATCCTCTCGCTCGTGTTTTTACTCGACTAGCCTGCGGGAAGCATCCTCTCGCACGTGTTTTTACTCGACTAGCCTGCGGGATGCATCCTCTCGCACGTGTTTTTACTCGACTAGCCTGCGGGATGCATCCTCTCGCACGTGTTTCTGCTCGACTAGCCTGCGGGATGCTTCCTCTCGCACGTGTTTTTACTCGACTAGCCTGCGGGATGCATCCTCGCGCACGTGTTTTTCCTCGACTAGCCTGCGGGATGCATCTTCTCGCACGTGTTTTTACTCGACTAGCCAGCGGGATGCATCCTCTCGCACGTGTTTCTACTCGACTAGCCTGCGGGATACATCCTCTCGCACGTGTTTCTACTCGACTAGCCTGTGGGATGCATCCTCTCGCACGTGTTTCAACTCGACTAGCCTGCGGGATGCATCCTCTCGCACGTGTTTTTACTCGACTAGTCTGCGGGATGCATCCTCTCGCACGTGTTTCAACTCGACTAGCCTGCGGGATGCATCCTCTCGCACGTGATTTAACTCGACTAGCCTGCGAGATGCATCCTCTCGCACGTGTTTCTACTCGACTAGCCTGCGGGATACATCCTCTCGCTCGTGTTTCTACTCGACTAGCCTACGTGATGCATCCTCTCGCACGTGTTTTTACTCGACTAGCCTGCGGGATGCATCCTCTCGCACGTGTTTTTACTCGACTAGCCTGCGGGAAGCATCCTCTCGCACGTGTTTTTACTCGACTAGCCTGCGGGATGCATCCTCGCGCACGTGTTTTTACTGGACTAGCCTGCGGGATGCATCCTCTCGCTCGTGTTTCTACTCGACTAGCCTGCGGGATGCATCCTCTCGCACGTGTTTCTACTCGCCTAGCCTGCGGGATGCATCCTCTCGCACGTGTTTCTACTCGACTAGCCTGCGTGATGCATCCTCTCGCACGTGTTTTTACTCGACTAGCCTGCGGGATGCATCCTCGCGCACGTGTTTCTACTCGACTAGCCTGCGGGAAGCATCCTCTCGCACGTGTTTCTACTCGACTAGCCTGCGGGATGCATCCTCTCGCACGTGTTTTTACTCGACTAGCCTGCGGGATGCATCGTCCTGCACGTATTTCAACTCGACTAGCCTGCGGGATGCATCCTCCCGCTCGTGTTTCTACTCGACTAGCCTGCGAGATGCATCCTCTCGCACGTGTTTTAACTCGACTAGCCTGCGGGATGCATCCTCTCGCACGTGTTTTTACTCGACTAGCCTGCGGGATGCATCCTCGCGCACGTGTTTTTACTCGACTAGCCTGCGGGATGCATCCTCTCGCTCGTGTTTCTACTCGACTAGCCTGCGGGATGCATCCTCTCGCACGTGTTTTTACTCGACTAGCCTGCGGGATGCATCGTCCTGCACGTATTTCAACTCGACTAGCCTGCGGGATGCATCCTCCCGCTCGTGTTTCTACTCGACTAGCCTGCGAGATGCATCCTCTCGCACGTGTTTTAACTCGACTAGCCTGCGGGATGCATCCTCTCGCACGTGTTTTTACTCGACTAGCCTGCGGGATGCATCCTCGCGCACGTGTTTTTACTCGACTAGCCTGCGTGATGCATCCTCTCGCACGTGTTTTTACTCGACTAGCCTGCGGGATGCATCCTCGCGCACGTGTTTTTACTCGACTAGCCTGCGGGATGCATCCTCTCGCTCGTGTTTTTACTCGACTAGCCTGCGGGAAGCATCCTCTCGCACGTGTTTTTACTCGAATAGCCTGCGGGATGCATCCTCGCGCACGTGTTTTTCCTCGACTAGCCTGCGGGATGCATCCTCTCGCACGTGTTTTTACTCGACTAGCCTGCGGGATGCATCCTCTCGCACGTGTTTCTACTCGACTAGCCTGCTGGATACATCCTCTCGCACGTGTTTTTACTCGACTAGCCTGCGGGATGCATCCTCTCGCACGTGTTTCTACTCGACTAGCCTGCTGGATACATCCTCTCGCACGTGTTTCTACTCGACTAGCCTGCTGGATACATCCTCTCGCACGTGTTTTTACTCGACTAGCCTGCGGGATGCATCCTCGCGCACGTGTTTCTACTCGACTAGCCTGCGGGAAGCATCCTCTCGCACGTGTTTCTACTCGACTAGCCTGCGTGATGCATCCTCTCGCACGTGTTTTTACTCGACTAGCCTGCGGGATGCATCCTCTCTCACGTGTTTTTACTCGACTAGCCTGCCGGATGCATCCTCTCGCACGTGTTTTTACTCGACTAGCCTGCGGGATGCATCCTCGCGCACGTATTTTTACTCGACTAGCCTGCTGGAAGCATCCTCTCGCACGTGTTTCTACTCGACTAGCCTGCGGGATGCATCCTCTCGCACGTGTTTTTACTCGACTAGCCTGCGGGATGCATCGTCCTGCACGTATTTCAACTCGACTAGCCTGCGGGATGCATCCTCCCGCTCGTGTTTCTACTCGACTAGCCTGCGAGATGCATCCTCTCGCACGTGTTTTAACTCGACTAGCCTGCGGGATGCATCCTCTCGCACGTGTTTTTACTCGACTAGCCTGCGGGATGCATCCTCGCGCACGTGTTTTTACTCGACTAGCCTGCGGGATGCATCCTCTCGCTCGTGTTTCTACTCGACTAGCCTGCGGGATGCATCCTCTCGCACGTGTTTTTACTCGACTAGCCTGCGGGATGCATCGTCCTGGACGTATTTCAACTCGACTAGCCTGCGGGATGCATCCTCCCGCTCGTGTTTCTACTCGACTAGCCTGCGAGATGCATCCTCTCGCACGTGTTTTAACTCGACTAGCCTGCGGGATGCATCCTCTCGCACGTGTTTTTACTCGACTAGCCTGCGGGATGCATCCTCGCGCACGTGTTTTTACTCGACTAGCCTGCGTGATGCATCCTCTCGCACGTGTTTTTACTCGACTAGCCTGCGGGATGCATCCTCGCGCACGTGTTTTTACTCGACTAGCCTGCGGGATGCATCCTCTCGCTCGTGTTTTTACTCGACTAGCCTGCGGGAAGCATCCTCTCGCACGTGTTTTTACTCGAATAGCCTGCGGGATGCATCCTCGCGCACGTGTTTTTCCTCGACTAGCCTGCGGGATGCATCCTCTCGCACGTGTTTTTACTCGACTAGCCTGCGGGATGCATCCTCTCGCACGTGTTTCTACTCGACTAGCCTGCTGGATACATCCTCTCGCACGTGTTTTTACTCGACTAGCCTGCGGGATGCATCCTCTCGCACGTGTTTCTACTCGACTAGCCTGCTGGATACATCCTCTCGCACGTGTTTTTACTCGACTAGCCTGCGGGATGCATCCTCTCGCACGTGTTTCAACTCGACTAGCCTGCGGGTTGCATCCTCTCTCACGTGTTTCTACTCGACTAGCCTGCGGGATGCATCCTCTCGCACGTGTTTTTCCTCGACTAGCCTGCGGGATGCATCCTCTCGCACGTGTTTTTACTCGACTAGCCTGCGGGATGCATCCTCTCGCACGTGTTTCTACTCGACTAGCCTGCGGGATGCATCCTCTCGCACGTGTTTTTACTCGACTAGCCTGCGGGATGCATCCTCTCGCACGTGTTTCAACTCGACTAGCCTGCGGGTTGCATCCTCTCTCACGTGTTTCTACTCGACTAGCCTGCGGGATGCATCCTCGCGCACGTGTTTCTACTCGACTAGCCTGCGGGATGCATCCTCGCGCACGTGTTTTTACTCGCCTAGCCTGCGGGATGCATCCTCTCGCACGTGTTTCTACTCGACTAGCCTGCGGGATGCATCCTCTCGCACGTGTTTTTACTCGACTAGCCTGCGGGATGCATCCTCTCGCACGTGTTTCAACTCGACTAGCCTGCGGGATGCATCCTCTCGCACGTGTTTTTACTCGACTAGCCTGCGGGATGCATCCTCTCGCTCGTGTTTCTACTCGACTAGCCTGCGGGATGCATCCTCTTGCTCGTGTTTTTACACGACTAGCCTGCGGGAAGCATCCTCTAGCACGTGTTTTTACTCGACTAGCCTGCGGGATGCATCCTCTCGCACGTGTTTTTAGTCGACTAGCCTGCGGGATGCATCCTCTCGCACGTGTTTTTACTCGACTAGCCTGCGGGAAGCATCCTCTCGCACGTGTTTTTACTCGACTAGCCTGCGGGAAGCATCCTCTCGCACGTGTTTTTACTCGACTAGCCTGCGGGATGCATCCTCGCGCACGTGTTTCTACTCGACTAGCCTGCGGGATGCATCCTCTCGCTCGTGTTTCTACTCGACTAGCCTGCGGGATGCATCCTCTCGCACGTGTTTCTACTCGACTAGCCTGCGGGATGCATCCTCTCGCACGTGTTTTTACTCGACTAGCCTGCGGGATGCATCCTCTCGCACGTGTTTCTACTCGACTAGCCTGCTGGATACATCCTCTCGCACGTGTTTTTACTCGACTAGCCTGCGGGATGCATCCTCTCGCACGTGTTTCAACTCGACTAGCCTGCGGGTTGCATCCTCTCTCACGTGTTTCTACTCGACTAGCCTGCGGGATGCATCCTCTCGCACGTGTTTTTACTCGACTAGCCTGCGGGATGCATCCTCTCGCACGTGTTTTTACTCGACTAGCCTGCGGGATGCATCCTCGCGCACGTGTTTTTCCTCGACTAGCCTGCGGGATGCATCCTCTCGCACGTGTTTTTACTCGACTAGCCTGCGGGATGCATCCTCTCGCACGTGTTTCTACTCGACTAGCCTGCGGGATGCATCCTCTCGCTCGTGTTTTTACTCGACTAGCCTGCGGGAAGCATCCTCTCGCACGTGTTTTTACTCGACTAGCCTGCGGGATGCATCCTCTCGCACGTGTTTTTACTCGACTAGCCTGCGGGATGCATCCTCTCGCACGTGTTTCTACTCGACTAGCCTGCGGGATGCTTCCTCTCGCACGTGTTTTTACTCGACTAGCCTGCGGGATGCATCCTCGCGCACGTGTTTTTCCTCGACTAGCCTGCGGGATGCATCTTCTCGCACGTGTTTTTACTCGACTAGCCAGCGGGATGCATCCTCTCGCACGTGTTTCTACTCGACTAGCCTGCGGGATACATCCTCTCGCACGTGTTTCTACTCGACTAGCCTGTGGGATGCATCCTCTCGCACGTGTTTCAACTCGACTAGCCTGCGGGATGCATCCTCTCGCACGTGTTTTTACTCGACTAGTCTGCGGGATGCATCCTCTCGCACGTGTTTCAACTCGACTAGCCTGCGGGATGCATCCTCTCGCACGTGATTTAACTCGACTAGCCTGCGGGATGCATCCTCTCGCACGTGTTTCTACTCGACTAGCCTGCGGGATACATCCTCTCGCACGTGTTTCTACTCGACTAGCCTACGTGATGCATCCTCTCGCACGTGTTTTTACTCGACTAGCCTGCGGGATGCATCCTCTCGCACGTGTTTTTACTCGACTAGCCTGCGGGAAGCATCCTCTCGCACGTGTTTTTACTCGACTAGCCTGCGGGATGCATCCTCGCGCACGTGTTTTTACTGGACTAGCCTGCGGGATGCATCCTCTCGCTCGTGTTTCTACTCGACTAGCCTGCGGGATGCATCCTCTCGCACGTGTTTCTACTCGCCTAGCCTGCGGGATGCATCCTCTCGCACGTGTTTCTACTCGACTAGCCTGCGTGATGCATCCTCTCGCACGTGTTTTTACTCGACTAGCCTGCGGGATGCATCCTCGCGCACGTGTTTCTACTCGACTAGCCTGCGGGAAGCATCCTCTCGCACGTGTTTCTACTCGACTAGCCTGCGTGATGCATCCTCTCGCACGTGTTTTTACTCGACTAGCCTGCGGGATGCATCCTCTCGCACGTGTTTTTACTCGACTAGCCTGCCGGATGCATCCTCTCGCACGTGTTTTTACTCGACTAGCCTGCGGGATGCATCCTCGCGCACGTATTTTTACTCGACTAGCCTGCTGGAAGCATCCTCTCGCACGTGTTTCTACTCGACTAGCCTGCGGGATGCATCCTCTCGCACGTGTTTTTACTCGACTAGCCTGCGGGATGCATCGTCCTGCACGTATTTCAACTCGACTAGCCTGCGGGATGCATCCTCCCGCTCGTGTTTCTACTCGACTAGCCTGCGAGATGCATCCTCTCGCACGTGTTTTAACTCGACTAGCCTGCGGGATGCATCCTCTCGCACGTGTTTTTACTCGACTAGCCTGCGGGATGCATCCTCGCGCACGTGTTTTTACTCGACTAGCCTGCGGGATGCATCCTCTCGCTCGTGTTTCTACTCGACTAGCCTGCGGGATGCATCCTCTCGCACGTGTTTTTACTCGACTAGCCTGCGGGATGCATCCTCTCGCACGTGTTTCTACTCGACTAGCCTGCGTGATGCATCCTCTCGCACGTGTTTTTACTCGACTAGCCTGCGGGATGCATCCTCGCGCACGTGTTTTTACTCGACTAGCCTGCGGGAAGCATCCTCTCGCACGTGTTTCTACTCGACTAGCCTGCGGGATGCATCCTCTCGCACGTGTTTTTACTCGACTAGCCTGCGGGATGCATCCTCGCGCACGTATTTTTACTCGACTAGCCTGCGGGAAGCATCCTCTCGCACGTGTTTCTACTCGACTAGCCTGCTGGAAGCATCCTCTCGCACGTGTTTCTACTCGACTAGCCTGCGGGATGCATCCTCTCGCACGTGTTTTTACTCGACTAGCCTGCGGGATGCATCGTCTCGCACGTGTTTCAACTCGACTAGCCTGCGGGATGCATCCTCCCGCTCGTGTTTCTACTCGACTAGCCTGCGGGATGCATCCTCTCGCACGTGTTTCTACTCGACTAGCCTGCGTGATGCATCCTCTCGCACGTGTTTTTACTCGACTAGCCTGCGGGGTGCATCCTCTCGCACGTGTTTTTACTCGACTAGCCTGCGGGAAGCATCCTCTCGCACGTGTTTCTACTCGACTAGCCTGCTGGAAGCATCCTCTCGCACGTGTTTCTACTCGACTAGCCTGCGGGATGCATCCTCTCGCACGTGTTTCTACTCGACTAGCCTGCGGGATGCATCCTCTCGCACGTGTTTCAACTCGACTAGCCTGCGGGATGCATCGTCTCGCACGTGTTTCAACTCGACTAGCCTGCGGGATGCATCCTCCCGCTCGTGTTTCTACTCGACTAGCCTGCGAGATGCATCCTCTCGCACGTGTTTTAACTCGACTAGCCTGCGGGATGCATCCTCTCGCACGTGTTTTTACTCGACTAGCCTGCGGGGTGCATCCTCTCGCACGTGTTTTTACTCGACTAGCCTGCGGGAAGCATCCTCTCGCACGTGTTTGTACTCGACTAGCCTGCGGGATGCATCCTCGCGCACGTGTTTTTACTCGACTAGCCTGCGGGATGCATCCTCTCGCTCGTGTTTCTACTCGACTAGCCTGCGGGATGCATCCTCTCGCACGTGTTTTTACTCGACTAGCCTGCGGGATGCATCCTCTCGCACGTGTTTTTACTCGACTAGCCTGCGGGATGCATCCTCGCGCACGTGTTTTTACTCGACTAGCCTGCGGGAAGCATCCTCTCGCACGTGTTTTTACTCGACTAGCCTGCCGGATGCATCCTCTCGCACGTGTTTTTACTCGACTAGCCAGCGGGATGCATCCTCGCGCACGTATTTTTACTCGACTAGCCTGCGGGAAGCATCCTCTCGCACGTGTTTCTACTCGACTAGCCTGCTGGAAGCATCCTCTCGCACGTGTTTCTACTCGACTAGCCTGCGGGATGCATCCTCTCGCACGTGTTTTTACTCGACTAGCCTGCGGGATGCATCGTCTCGCACGTGTTTCAACTCGACTAGCCTGCGGGATGCATCCTCCCGCTCGTGTTTCTACTCGACTAGCCTGCGAGATGCATCCTCTCGCACGTGTTTTAACTCGACTAGCCTGCGGGATGCATCCTCTCGCACGTGTTTTTACCCGACTAGCCTGCGGGATGCATCCTCTCGCACGTGTTTTTACTCGAATAGCCTGCGGGGTGCATCCTCTCGCACGTGTTTTTACTCGACTAGCCTGCGGGAAGCATCCTCTCGCACGTGTTTTTACTCGACTAGCCTGCGGGATGCATCCTCGCGCACGTGTTTTTACTCGACTAGCCTGCGGGATGCATCCTCTCGCTCGTGTTTCTACTCGACTAGCCTGCGGGATGCATCCTCTCGCACGTGTTTCTACTCGACTAGCCTGCGGGATGCATCCTCTCGCACGTGTTTCTACTCGACTAGCCTGCGTGATGCATCCTCTCGCACGTGTTTTTACTCGACTAGCCTGCGGGATGCATCCTCGCGCACGTGTTTTTACTCGACTAGCCTGCGGGAAGCATCCTCTCGCACGTGTTTCTACTCGACTAGCCTGCGGGAAGCATCCTCTCGCACGTGTTTTTACTCGACTAGCCTGCGGGATGCATCCTCGCGCACGTGTTTTTCCTCGACTAGCCTGCGGGATGCATCCTCTCGCACGTGTTTTTACTCGACTAGCCTGCGGGATGCATCCTCTCGCACGTGTTTCTACTCGACTAGCCTGCGGGATACATCCTCTCGCACGTGATTTTACACGACTAGCCTGCGGGATGCATCCTCTCGCACGTGTTTCAACTCGACTAGCCTGCGGGATGCATCCTCTCGCACGTGTTTGTACTCGACTAGCCTGCGGGATGCATCCTCTCGCACGTGTTTCAACTCGACTAGCCTGCGGGATGCATCCTCTCGCTCGTGTTTTAACTCGACTAGCCTGCGGAATGCATCCTCTCTCACGTGTTTTTACTCGACCAGCCTGCGGGATGCATCCTCTCGCACGTGTTTCTACTCGACTAGCCTGCGTGATGCATCCTCTCGCACGTGTTTTTACTCGACTAGCCTGCGGGATGCATCCTCTCGCATGTGTTTTTACTCGACTAGCCTGCGGGAAGCATCCTCTCGCACGTGTTTTTACTCGACTAGCCTGCGGGATGCATCCTCGCGCACGTGTTTTTACTGGACTAGCCTGCGGGATGCATCCTCTCGCTCGTGTTTCTACTCGACTAGCCTGCGGGATGCATCCTCTCGCACGTGTTTTTACTCGACTAGCCTGCGGGATGCATCCTCTCGCACGTGTTTCTACTCGACTAGCCTGCGTGATGCATCCTCTCGCACGTGTTTTTACTCGACTAGCCTGCGGGATGCATCCTCGCGCACGTGTTTTTACTCGACTAGCCTGCGGGAAGCATCCTCTCGCACGTGTTTCTACTCGACTAGCCTGCGGGATGCATCCTCTCGATCGTGTTTTTACTCGACTAGCCTGCGGGATGCATCCTCTCGCACGTGTTTTTACTCGACTAGCCTGCGGGGTGCATCCTCTCGCACGTGTTTCTACTCGACTAGCCTGCGGGATGCATCCTCTCGCTCGTGTTTTTACACGACTAGCCTGCGGGAAGCATCCTCTAGCACGTGTTTTTACTCGACTAGCCTGCGGGATGCATCCTCTCGCACGTGTTTTTACTCGACTAGCCTGCGGGATGCATCCTCTCGCACGTGTTTTTACTCGACTAGCCTGCGGGATGCATCCTCTCGCACGTGTTTCTACTCGACTAGCCTGCGGGATGCATCCTCTCGCTCGTGTTTTTACACGACTAGCCTGCGGGAAGCATCCTCTAGCACGTGTTTTTACTCGACTAGCCTGCGGGATGCATCCTCTCGCACGTGTTTTTACTCGACTAGCCTGCGGGATGCATCCTCTCGCACGTGTTTTTACTCGACTAGCCTGCGGGATGCATCCTCTCGCTCGTGTTTTTACTCGACTAGCCTGCGGGATGCATAATCTCGCTCGTGTTTCTACTCGACTAGCCTGCGGGATGCATCCTCTCGCACGTGTTTTTACTCGACTAGCCTGCGGGATGCATCCTCTCGCACGTGTTTCTACTCGACTAGCCTGCGTGATGCATCCTCTCGCACGTGTTTTTACTCGACTAGCCTGCGGGATGCATCCTCTCGCACGTGTTTCTACTCGACTAGCCTGCGGGATGCATCCTCTCGCACGTGTTTTTACTCGACTAGCCTGCGGGATGCATCCTCTCGCACGTGTTTCTACTCGACTAGCCTGCGTGATGCATCCTCTGGCACGTGTTTCACCTCGACTAGCCTGCGGGATGCATCCTCTCGCACGTGTTTCAACTCGACTAGCCTGCGGGATGCATCCTCTCGCACGTGTTTCTACTCGACTAGCCTGCGGGATGCATCCTCTCGCACGTGTTTCAACTCGACTAGCCTGCGGGATGCATCCTCCCGCTCGTGTTTCTACTCGACTAGCCTGCGGGATGCATCCTCTCGCACGTGTTTTAACTCGACTAGCCTGCGGGATGCATCCTCTCGCACGTGTTTTTACTCGACTAGCCTGCGGGGTGCACCCTCTCGCACGTGTTTTTACTCGACTAGCCTGCGGGAAGCATCCTCTCGCACGTGTTTTTACTCGACTAGCCTGCGGGATGCATCCTCGCGCACGTGTTTTTACTCGACTAGCCTGCGGGATGCATCCTCTCGCTCGTGTTTCTACTCGACTAGCCTGCGGGATGCATCCTCTCGCACGTGTTTTTACTCGACTAGCCTGCGGGATGCATCCTCTCGCACGTGTTTCTACTCGACTAGCCTGCGTGATGCATCCTCTCGCACGTGTTTTTACTCGACTAGCCTGCGGGATGCATCCTCGCGCACGTGTTTTTAGTCGACTAGCCTGCGGGGTGCACCCTCTCGCACGTGTTTTTACTCGACTAGCCTGCGGGAAGCATCCTCTCGCACGTGTTTTTACTCGACTAGCCTGCGGGATGCATCCTCGCGCACGTGTTTTTACTCGACTAGCCTGCGGGATGCATCCTCTCGCTCGTGTTTCTACTCGACTAGCCTGCGGGATGCATCCTCTCGCACGTGTTTTTACTCGACTAGCCTGCGGGATGCATCCTCTCGCACGTGTTTCTACTCGACTAGCCTGCGTGATGCATCCTCTCGCACGTGTTTTTACTCGACTAGCCTGCGGGATGCATCCTCGCGCACGTGTTTTTACTCGACTAGCCTGCGGGAAGCATCCTCTCGCACGTGTTTCTACTCGACTAGCCTGCGGGATGCATCCTCTCGCTCGTGTTTTTACTCGACTAGCCTGCGGGAAGCATCCTCTCGCACGTGTTTTTACTCGACTAGCCTGCGGGATGCATCCTCGCGCACGTGTTTTTCCTCGACTAGCCTGCGGGATGCATCCTCTCGCACGTGTTTTTACTCGACTAGCCTGCGGGATGCATCCTCTCGCACGTGTTTCTACTCGACTAGCCTGCTGGATACATCCTCTCGCACGTGTTTTTACTCGACTAGCCTGCGGGATGCATCCTCTCGCACGTGTTTCAACTCGACTAGCCTGCGGGATGCATCCTCTCTCACGTGTTTCTACTCGACTAGCCTGCGGGATGCATCCTCTCGCACGTGTTTTTACTCGACTAGCCTGCGGGATGCATCCTCTCGCACGTGTTTCTACTCGACTAGCCTGCGGGATGCATCCTCTCGCAAGTGTTTTTACTCGACTAGCCTGCGGGATGCATCCTCTCGCACGTGTTTCAACTCGACTAGCCTGCGGGATGCATCCTCTCGCACGTGTTTTTACTCGACTAGCCTGCGGGATGCATCCTCTCGCTCGTGTTTCTACTCGACTAGCCTGCGTGATGCATCCTCTCGCACGTGTTTTTACTCGACTAGCCTGCGGGATGCATCCTCTCGCACGTGTTTCTACTCGACTAGCCTGCGGGATGCATCCTCTCGCACGTGTTTTTACTCGACTAGCCTGCGGGATGCATCCTCTCGCACGTGTTTCTACTCGACTAGCCTGCGTGATGCATCCTCTGGCACGTGTTTCACCTCGACTAGCCTGCGGGATGCATCCTCTCGCACGTGTTTCAACTCGACTAGCCTGCGGGATGCATCCTCCCGCTCGTGTTTCTACTCGACTAGCCTGCGGGATGCATCCTCTCGCACGTGTTTTAACTCGACTAGCCTGCGGGATGCATCCTCTCGCACGTGTTTTTACTCGACTAGCCTGCGGGGTGCACCCTCTCGCACGTGTTTTTACTCGACTAGCCTGCGGGAAGCATCCTCTCGCACGTGTTTTTACTCGACTAGCCTGCGGGATGCATCCTCGCGCACGTGTTTTTACTCGACTAGCCTGCGGGATGCATCCTCTCGCTCGTGTTTCTACTCGACTAGCCTGCGGGATGCATCCTCTCGCACGTGTTTTTACTCGACTAGCCTGCGGGATGCATCCTCTCGCACGTGTTTCTACTCGACTAGCCTGCGTGATGCATCCTCTCGCACGTGTTTTTACTCGACTAGCCTGCGGGATGCATCCTCGCGCACGTGTTTTTAGTCGACTAGCCTGCGGGGTGCACCCTCTCGCACGTGTTTTTACTCGACTAGCCTGCGGGAAGCATCCTCTCGCACGTGTTTTTACTCGACTAGCCTGCGGGATGCATCCTCGCGCACGTGTTTTTACTCGACTAGCCTGCGGGATGCATCCTCTCGCTCGTGTTTCTACTCGACTAGCCTGCGGGATGCATCCTCTCGCACGTGTTTTTACTCGACTAGCCTGCGGGATGCATCCTCTCGCACGTGTTTCTACTCGACTAGCCTGCGTGATGCATCCTCTCGCACGTGTTTTTACTCGACTAGCCTGCGGGATGCATCCTCGCGCACGTGTTTTTACTCGACTAGCCTGCGGGAAGCATCCTCTAGCACGTGTTTTTACTCGACTAGCCTGCGGGATGCATCCTCTCGCACGTGTTTTTACTCGACTAGCCTGCGGGAAGCATCCTCTCGCACGTGTTTTTACTCGACTAGCCTGCGGGATGCATCCTCGCGCACGTGTTTTTACTCGACTAGCCTGCGGGATGCATCCTCTCGCACGTGTTTTTACTCGACTAGCCTGCGGGATGCATCCTCTCGCACGTGTTTCTACTCGACTAGCCTGCGTGATGCATCCTCTCGCACGTGTTTTTACTCGACTAGCCTGCGGGATGCATCCTCGCGCACGTGTTTTTAGTCGACTAGCCTGCGGGGTGCACCCTCTCGCACGTGTTTTTACTCGACTAGCCTGCGGGAAGCATCCTCTCGCACGTGTTTTTACTCGACTAGCCTGCGGGATGCATCCTCGCGCACGTGTTTTTACTCGACTAGCCTGCGGGATGCATCCTCTCGCTCGTGTTTCTACTCGACTAGCCTGCGGGATGCATCCTCTCGCACGTGTTTTTACTCGACTAGCCTGTGGGATGCATCCTCTCGCACGTGTTTCTACTCGACTAGCCTGCGTGATGCATCCTCTCGCACGTGTTTTTACTCGACTAGCCTGCGGGATGCATCCTCGCGCACGTGTTTTTCCTCGACTAGCCTGCGGGATGCATCCTCTCGCACGTGTTTTTACTCGACTAGCCTGCGGGATGCATCCTCTCGCTCGTGTTTCTACTCGACTAGCCTGCGGGATGCATCCTCTCGCACGTGTTTTTACTCGACTAGCCTGTGGGATGCATCCTCTCGCACGTGTTTCTACTCGACTAGCCTGCGTGATGCATCCTCTCGCACGTGTTTTTACTCGACTAGCCTGCGGGATGCATCCTCGCGCACGTGTTTTTCCTCGACTAGCCTGCGGGATGCATCCTCTCGCACGTGTTTTTACTCGACTAGCCTGCGGGATGCATCCTCTCGCACGTGTTTCTACTCGACTAGCCTGCTGGATACATCCTCTCGCACGTGTTTTTACTCGACTAGCCTGCGGGATGCATCCTCTCGCACGTGTTTCAACTCGACTAGCCTGCGGGATGCATCCTCTCTCACGTGTTTCTACTCGACTAGCCTGCGGGATGCATCCTCTCGCACGTGTTTTTACTCGACTAGCCTGCGGGATGCATCCTCTCGCACGTGTTTCTACTCGACTAGCCTGCGGGATGCATCCTCTCGCACGTGTTTTTACTCGACTAGCCTGCGGGATGCATCCTCGCGCACGTGTTTTTACTGGACTAGCCTGCGGGATGCATCCTCTCGCTCGTGTTTCTACTCGACTAGCCTGCTGGATGCATCCTCTCGCACGTGTTTTTACTCGACTAGCCTGCGGGATGCATCCTCTCGCACGTGTATCTACTCGACTAGCCTGCGTGATGCATCCTCTCGCACGTGTTTTTACTCGACTAGCCTGCGGGATGCATCCTCGCGCACGTGTTTTTACTCGACTAGCCTGCGGGATGCATCCTCTCGCACGTGTTTTTACTCGACTAGCCTGCGGGGTGCATCCTCTCGCACGTGTTTCTACTCGACTAGCCTGCGGGATGCATCCTCTCGCTCGTGTTTTTACACGACTAGCCTGCGGGATGCATCCTCGCGCACGTGTTTTTCCTCGACTAGCTTGCGGGATGCATCCTCTCGCACGTGTTTTTACTCGACTAGCCTGCGGGATGCATCCTCTCGCACGTGTTTCTACTCGACTAGCCTGCGGGATGCATCCTCTCGCACGTGTTTTTACTCGACTAGCCTGCGGGATGCATCCTCTCGCTCGTGTTTTTACACGACTAGCCTGCGGGAAGCATCCTCTAGCACGTGTTTTTACTCGACTAGCCTGCGGGATGCATCCTCTCGCACGTGTTTTTACTCGACTAGCCTGCGGGATGCATCCTCTCGCACGTGTTTTTACTCGACTAGCCTGCGGGATGCATCCTCTCGCTCGTGTTTTTACTCGACTAGCCTGCGGGATGCATAATCTCGCTCTTGTTTCTACTCGACTAGCCTGCGGGATGCATCCTCTCGCACGTGTTTTTACTCGACTAGCCTGCGGGATGCATCCTCTCGCACGTGTTTCTACTCGACTAGCCTGCGTGATGCATCCTCTCGCACGTGTTTTTACTCGACTAGCCTGCGGGATGCATCCTCTCGCACGTGTTTCTACTCGACTAGCCTGCGGGATGCATCCTCTCGCACGTGTTTTTACTCGACTAGCCTGCGGGATGCATCCTCTCGCACGTGTTTCTACTCGACTAGCCTGCGTGATGCATCCTCTGGCACGTGTTTCACCTCGACTAGCCTGCGGGATGCATCCTCTCGCACGTGTTTCAACTCGACTAGCCTGCGGGATGCATCCTCTCGCACGTGTTTCTACTCGACTAGCCTGCGGGATGCATCCTCTCGCACGTGTTTCAACTCGACTAGCCTGCGGGATGCATCCTCCCGCTCGTGTTTCTACTCGACTAGCCTGCGGGATGCATCCTCTCGCACGTGTTTTTACTCGACTAGCCTGCGGGGTGCACCCTCTCGCACGTGTTTTTACTCGACTAGCCTGCGGGAAGCATCCTCTCGCACGTGTTTTTACTGGACTAGCCTGCGGGATGCATCCTCGCGCACGTGTTTTTACTCGACTAGCCTGCGGGATGCATCCTCTCGCTCGTGTTTCTACTCGACTAGCCTGCGAGATGCATCCTCTCGCACGTGTTTTTACTCGACTAGCCTGCGGGATGCATCCTCTCGCACGTGTTTCTACTCGACTAGCCTGCGTGATGCATCCTCTCGCACGTGTTTTTATTCGACTAGCCTGCGGGATGCATCCTCTCGCACGTGTTTCTACTCGACTAGCCTGCGTGATGCATCCTCTCGCACGTGTTTTTACTCGACTAGCCTGCGGGATGCATCCTCGCGCACGTGTTTTTACTCGACTAGCCTGCGGGAAGGATCCTCTCGCACGTGTTTCTACTCGACTAGCCTGCGGGATGCATCCTCTCGCTCGTGTTTTTACTCGACTAGCCTGCGGGAAGCATCCTCTCGCACGTGTTTTTACTCGACTAGCCTGCGGGATGCATCCTCGCGCACGTGTTTTTCCTCGACTAGCCTGCGGGATGCATCCTCTCTCACGTGTTTCTACTCGACTAGCCTGCGGGATGCATCCTCTCGCACGTGTTTTTACTCGACTAGCCTGCGGGATGCATCCTCTTGCACGTGTTTTTACTCGACTAGCCTGCGGGATGCATCCTCGCGCACGTGTTTTTCCTCGACTAGCTTGCGGGATGCATCCTCTCGCACGTGTTTTTACTCGACTAGCCTGCGGGATGCATCCTCTCGCACGTGTTTCTACTCGACTAGCCTGCGGGATGCATCCTCTCGCACGTGTTTTTACTCGACTAGCCTGCGGGATGCATCCTCTCGCACGTGTTTCAACTCGACTAGCCTGCGGGATGCATCCTCTCGCACGTGTTTTTACTCGACTAGCCCGCGGGATGCATCCTCTCGCTCGTGTTTCTACTCGACTAGCCTGCGGGATGCATCCTCTTGCTCGTGTTTTTACACGACTAGCCTGCGGGATGCATCCTCTCGCACGTGTTTTTAGTCGACTAGCCTGCGGGATGCATCCTCTCGCACGTGTTTTTACTCGACTAGCCTGCGGGAAGCATCCTCTCGCACGTGTTTTTACTCGACTAGCCTGCGGGATGCATCCTCGCGCACGTGTTTTTACTCGACTAGCCTGCGGGATGCATCCTCTCGCTCGTGTTTCTACTCGACTAGCCTGCGGGATGCATCCTCTCGCACGTGTTTTTACTCGACTAGCCTGCGGGATGCATCCTCTCGCACGTGTTTCTACTCGACTAGCCTGCGTGATGCATCCTCTCGCACGTGTTTTTACTCGACTAGCCTGCGGGATGCATCCTCTCGCACGTGTTTTTACTCGACTAGCCTGCGGGATGCATCCTCTCGCACGTGTTTTTACTCGACTAGCCTGCGGGATGCATCCTCGCGCACGTATTTTTACTCGACTAACCTGCGGGAAGCATCCTCTCGCACGTGTTTCTACTCGACTAGCCTGCGGGAAGCATCCTCTCGCACGTGTTTCTACTCGACTAGCCTGCGGGATGCATCCTCTCGCACGTGTTTTTACTCGACTAGCCTGCGGGATGCATCCTCTCGCACGTGTTTCTACTCGACTAGCCTGCGTGATGCATCCTCTCGCACGTGTTTTTACTCGACTAGCCTGCGGGATGCATCCTCTCGCTCGTGTTTTTACTCGACTAGCCTGCGGGATGCATAATCTCGCTCGTGTTTCTACTCGACTAGCCTGCGGGATGCATCCTCGCGCACGTGTTTTTCCTCGACTAGCCTGCGGGATGCATCCTCTCGCACGTGTTTTTACTCGACTAGCCTGCGGGATGCATCCTCTCGCACGTGTTTCTACTCGACTAGCCTGCTGGATACATCCTCTCGCACGTGTTTTTACTCGACTAGCCTGCGGGATGCATCCTCTCGCACGTGTTTTTACTCGACTAGCCTGCGGGGTGCATCCTCTCGCACGTGTTTCTACTCGACTAGCCTGCGGGATGCATCCTCTCGCTCGTGTTTTTACACGACTAGCCTGCGGGAAGCATCCTCTAGCACGTGTTTTTACTCGACTAGACTGCGGGATGCATCCTCTCGCACGTGTTTTTACTCGACTAGCCTGCGGGATGCATCCTCTCGCACGTGTTTTTACTCGACTAGCCTGCGGGATGCATCCTCTCGCACGTGTTTCTACTCGACTAGCCTGCGGGATGCATCCTCTCGCTCGTGTTTTTACACGACTAGCCTGCGGGAAGCATCCTCTGGCACGTGTTTTTACTCGACTAGCCTGCGGGATGCATCCTCTCGCACGTGTTTTTACTCGACTAGCCTGCGGGATGCATCCTCTCGCACGTGTTTTTACTCGACTAGCCTGCGGGATGCATCCTCTCGCTCGTGTTTTTACTCGACTAGCCTGCGGGATGCATAATCTCGCTCGTGTTTCTACTCGACTAGCCTGCGGCATGCATCCTCTCGCACGTGTTTTTACTCGACTAGCCTGCGGGATGCATCCTCTCGCACGTGTTTCTACTCGACTAGCCTGCGTGATGCATCCTCTCGCACGTGTTTTTACTCGACTAGCCTGCGGGATGCATCCTCTCGCACGTGTTTCTACTCGACTAGCCTGCGGGATGCATCCTCTCGCACGTGTTTTTACTCGACTAGCCTGCGGGAAGCATCCTCTCGCACGTGTTTTTACTCGACTAGCCTGCGGGATGCATCCTCGCGCACGTGTTTTTCCTCGACTAACCTGCGGGATGCATCCTCTCTCACGTGTTTCTACTCGACTAGCCTGCGGGATGCATCCTCTCGCACGTGTTTTTACTCGACTAGCCTGCGGGATGCATCCTCTCGCACGTGTTTTTACTCGACTAGCCTGCGGGATGCATCCTCGCGCACGTGTTTTTCCTCGACTAGCTTGCGGGATGCATCCTCTCGCACGTGTTTTTACTCGACTAGCCTGCGGGATGCATCCTCTCGCACGTGTTTCTACTCGACTAGCCTGCGGGATGCATCCTCTCGCACGTGTTTTTACTCGACTAGCCTGCGGGATGCATCCTCTCGCACGTGTTTCTACTCGACTAGCCTGCGGGAAGCATCCTCTCGCACGTGTTTCTACTCGACTAGCCTGCGGGATGCATCCTCTCGCTCGTGTTTTTACACGACTAGCCTGCGGGATGCATCCTCTCGCACGTGTTTCTACTCGACTAGCCTGCGTGATGCATCCTCTCGCACGTGTTTTTACTCGACTAGCCTGCGGGATGCATCCTCGCGCACGTGTTTTTACTCGACTAGCCTGCGGGAAGCATCCTCTAGCACGTGTTTTTACTCGACTAGCCTGCGGGATGCATCCTCTCGCACGTGTTTTTACTCGACTAGCCTGCGGGAAGCATCCTCTCGCACGTGTTTTTACTCGACTAGCCTGCGGGATGCATCCTCGCGCACGTGTTTTTACTGGACTAGCCTGCGGGATGCATCCTCTCGCTCGTGTTTCTACTCGACTAGCCTGCGGGATGCATCCTCTCGCACGTGTTTTTACTCGACTAGCCTGCGGGATGCATCCTCTCGCACGTGTTTCTACTCGACTAGCCTGCGTGATGCATCCTCTCGCACGTGTTTTTACTCGACTAGCCTGCGGGATGCATCCTCGCGCACGTGTTTTTACTCGACTAGCCTGCGGGAAGCATCCTCTCGCACGTGTTTCTACTCGACTAGCCTGCGGAATGCATCCTCTCGCACGTGTTTTTACTCGACTAGGCTGCGGGATGCATCCTCTCGCACGTGTTTTTACTCGACTAGCCTGCGGGGTGCATCCTCTCGCACGTGTTTCTACTCGACTAGCCTGCGGGATGCATCCTCTCGCTCGTGTTTTTACACGACTAGCCTGCGGGAAGCATCCTCTAGCACGTGTTTTTACTCGACTAGCCTGCGGGATGCATCCTCTCGCACGTGTTTTTACTCGACTAGCCTGCGGGATGCATCCTCTCGCACGTGTTTTTACTCGACTAGCCTGCGGGATGCATCCTCTCGCACGTGTTTCTACTCGACTAGCCTGCGGGATGCATCCTCTCGCTCGTGTTTTTACACGACTAGCCTGCGGGAAGCATCCTCTAGCACGTGTTTTTACTCGACTAGCCTGCGGGATGCATCCTCTCGCACGTGTTTTTACTCGACTAGCCTGCGGGATGCATCCTCTCGCACGTGTTTTTACTCGACTAGCCTGCGGGATGCATCCTCTCGCACGTGTTTCTACTCGACTAGCCTGCGGGATGCATCCTCTCGCTCGTGTTTTTACACGACTAGCCTGCGGGAAGCATCCTCTAGCACGTGTTTTTACTCGACTAGCCTGCGGGATGCATCCTCTCGCACGTGTTTTTACTCGACTAGCCTGCGGGATGCATCCTCTCGCACGTGTTTTTACTCGACTAGCCTGCGGGATGCATCCTCTCGCTCGTGTTTTTACTCGACTAGCCTGCGGGATGCATAATCTCGCTCGTGTTTCTACTCGACTAGCCTGCGGGATGCATCCTCTCGCACGTGTTTTTACTCGACTAGCCTGCGGGATGCATCCTCTCGCACGTGTTTCTACTCGACTAGCCTGCGGGATGCATCCTCTCGCACGTGTTTTTACTCGACTAGCCTGCGGGATGCATCCTCGCGCACGTGTTTTTCCTCGACTAGCCTGCGGGATGCATCCTCTCGCACGTGTTTTTACTCGACTAGCCTGCGGGATGCATCCTCTCGCACGTGTTTCTACTCGACTAGCCTGCTGGATACATCCTCTCGCACGTGTTTTTACTCGACTAGCCTGCGGGATGCATCCTCTCGCACGTGTTTCAACTCGACTAGCCTGCGGGATGCATCCTCTCTCACGTGTTTCTACTCGACTAGCCTGCGGGATGCATCCTCTCGCACGTGTTTTTACTCGACTAGCCTGCGGGATGCATCCTCTCGCACGTGTTTTTACTCGACTAGCCTGCGGGATGCATCCTCGCGCACGTGTTTTTCCTCGACTAGCCTGCGGGATGCATCCTCTCGCACGTGTTTTTACTCGACTAGCCTGCGGGATGCATCCTCTCGCACGTGTTTCTACTCGACTAGCCTGCGGGATGCATCCTCTCGCACGTGTTTTTACTCGACTAGCCTGCGGGATGCATCCTCTCGCACGTGTTTCAACTCGACTAGCCTGCGGGATGCATCCTCTCGCACGTGTTTTTACTCGACTAGCCTGCGGGATGCATCCTCTCGCTCGTGTTTTTAGTCGACTAGCCTGCGGGATGCATCCTCTCGCACGTGTTTTTACTCGACTAGCCTGCGGGAAGCATCCTCTCGCACGTGTTTTTACTCGACTAGCCTGCGGGATGCATCCTCGCGCACGTGTTTTTACTCGACTAGCCTGCGGGATGCATCCTCTCGCTCGTGTTTCTACTCGACTAGCCTGCGGGATGCATCCTCTCGCACGTGTTTTTACTCGACTAGCCTGCGGGATGCATCCTCGCGCACGTGTTTTTCCTCGACTAGCCTGCGGGATGCATCCTCTCGCACGTGTTTTTACTCGACTAGCCTGCGGGATGCATCCTCTCGCACGTGTTTCTACTCGACTAGCCTGCTGGATACATCCTCTCGCACGTGTTTTTACTCGACTAGCCTGCGGGATGCATCCTCTCGCACGTGTTTTTACTCGACTAGCCTGCGGGGTGCATCCTCTCGCACGTGTTTCTACTCGACTAGCCTGCGGGATGCATCCTCTCGCTCGTGTTTTTACACGACTAGCCTGCGGGAAGCATCCTCTCGCACGTGTTTTTACTCGACTAGCCTGCGGGATGCATCCTCTCGCACGTGTTTTTACTCGACTAGCCTGCGGGATGCATCCTCTCGCACGTGTTTTTACTCGACTAGCCTGCGGGATGCATCCTCTCGCTCGTGTTTTTACTCGACTAGCCTGCGGGATGCATAATCTCGCTCGTGTTTCTACTCGACTAGCCTGCGGCATGCATCCTCTCGCACGTATTTTTACTCGACTAGCCTGCGGGATGCATCCTCTCGCACGTGTTTCTACTCGACTAGCCTGCGTGATGCATCCTCTCGCACGTGTTTTTACTCGACTAGCCTGCGGGATGCATCCTCTCGCACGTGTTTCTACTCGACTAGCCTGCGGGATGCATCCTCTCGCACGTGTTTCTACTCGACTAGCCTGCGGGATGCATCCTCTCGCTCGTGTTTTTACACGACTAGCCTGCGGGATGCATCCTCTCGCACGTGTTTCTACTCGACTAGCCTGCGTGATGCATCCTCTCGCACGTGTTTTAACTCGACTAGCCTGCGGGAAGCATCCTCTAGCACGTGTTTTTACTCGACTAGCCTGCGGGATGCATCCTCTCGCACGTGTTTTTACTCGACTAGCCTGCGGGAAGCATCCTCTCGCACGTGTTTTTACTCGACTAGCCTGCGGGATGCATCCTCGCGCACGTGTTTTTACTGGACTAGCCTGCGGGATGCATCCTCTCGCTCGTGTTTCTACTCGACTAGCCTGCGGGATGCATCCTCTCGCACGTGTTTTTACTCGACTAGCCTGCGGGATGCATCCTCTCGCACGTGTTTCTACTCGACTAGCCTGCGTGATGCATCCTCTCGCACGTGTTTTTACTCGACTAGCCTGCGGGATGCATCCTCTCGCACGTGTTTCTACTCGACTAGCCTGCGGGATGCATCCTCTCGCACGTGTTTTTACTCGACTAGCCTGCGGGAAGCATCCTCTCGCACGTGTTTTTACTCGACTAGCCTGCGGGATGCATCCTCGCGCACGTGTTTTTCCTCGACTAGCCTGCGGGATGCATCCTCTCTCACGTGTTTCTACTCGACTAGCCTGCGGGATGCATCCTCTCGCACGTGTTTTTACTCGACTAGCCTGCGGGATGCATCCTCTCGCACGTGTTTTTACTCGACTAGCCTGCGGGATGCATCCTCTCGCACGTGTTTCTACTCGACTAGCCTGCGGGAAGCATCCTCTCGCACGTGTTTCTACTCGACTAGCCTGCGGGATGCATCCTCTCGCTCGTGTTTTTACACGACTAGCCTGCGGGATGCATCCTCTCGCACGTGTTTCTACTCGACTAGCCTGCGTGATGCATCCTCTCGCACGTGTTTTTACTCGACTAGCCTGCGGGATGCATCCTCGCGCACGTGTTTTTACTCGACTAGCCTGCGGGAAGCATCCTCTAGCACGTGTTTTTACTCGACTAGCCTGCGGGATGCATCCTCTCGCACGTGTTCTTACTCGACTAGCCTGCGGGAAGCATCCTCTCGCACGTGTTTTTACTCGACTAGCCTGCGGGATGCATCCTCGCGCACGTGTTTTTACTGGACTAGCCTGCGGGATGCATCCTCTCGCTCGTGTTTCTACTCGACTAGCCTGCGGGATGCATCCTCTCGCACGTGTTTTTACTCGACTAGCCTGCGGGATGCATCCTCTCGCACGTGTTTCTACTCGACTAGCCTGCGTGATGCATCCTCTCGCACGTGTTTTTACTCGACTAGCCTGCGGGATGCATCCTCTCGCACGTGTTTTTACTCGACTAGCCTGCGGGATGCATCCTCTCGCTCGTGTTTTTACTCGACTAGCCTGCGGGATGCATAATCTCGCTCGTGTTTCTACTCGACTAGCCTGCGGCATGCATCCTCTCGCACGTGTTTTTACTCGACTAGCCTGCGGGATGCATCCTCTCGCACGTGTTTCTACTCGACTAGCCTGCGTGATGCATCCTCTCGCACGTGTTTTTACTCGACTAGCCTGCGGGATGCATCCTCTCGCACGTGTTTCTACTCGACTAGCCTGCGGGATGCATCCTCTCGCACGTGTTTTTACTCGACTAGCCTGCGGGAAGCATCCTCTCGCACGTGTTTTTACTCGACTAGCCTGCGGGATGCATCCTCGCGCACGTGTTTTTACTCGACTAGCCTGCGGGATGCATCCTCTCGCACGTGTTTCTACTCGACTAGCCTGCGGGATGCATCCTCTCGCACGTGTTTTTACTCGACTAGCCTGCGGGATGCATCCTCTCGCACGTGTTTCTACTCGACTAGCCTGCGGGAAGCATCCTCTCGCACGTGTTTCTACTCGACTAGCCTGCGGGATGCATCCTCTCGCTCGTGTTTTTACACGACTAGCCTGCGGGATGCATCCTCTCGCACGTGTTTCTACTCGACTAGCCTGCGTGATGCATCCTCTCGCACGTGTTTTAACTCGACTAGCCTGCGGGAAGCATCCTCTAGCACGTGTTTTTACTCGACTAGCCTGCGGGATGCATCCTCTCGCACGTGTTTTTACTCGACTAGCCTGCGGGAAGCATCCTCTCGCACGTGTTTTTACTCGACTAGCCTGCGGGATGCATCCTCGCGCACGTGTTTTTACTGGACTAGCCTGCGGGATGCATCCTCTCGCTCGTGTTTCTACTCGACTAGCCTGCGGGATGCATCCTCTCGCACGTGTTTTTACTCGACTAGCCTGCGGGATGCATCCTCTCGCACGTGTTTCTACTCGACTAGCCTGCGTGATGCATCCTCTCGCACGTGTTTTTACTCGACTAGCCTGCGGGATGCATCCTTTCGCACGTGTTTTTACTCGACTAGCCTGCGGGATGCATCCTCTCGCACGTGTTTCTACTCGACTAGCCTGCGGGATGCATCCTCTCGCTCGTGTTTTTACTCGACTACCTGCGGGATGCATCCTCTCGCTCGTGTTTTTACTC
Organism: Lasioglossum baleicum; assembly: GCF_051020765.1. Lineage (NCBI taxonomy): Eukaryota > Metazoa > Arthropoda > Insecta > Hymenoptera > Halictidae > Lasioglossum > Lasioglossum baleicum. Next base: position 99,966 of record NW_027469278.1, read on the forward strand.
GACTAGCCTGCGGGATGCATAATCTCGCTCGTGTTTCTACTCGACTAGCCTGCGGGATGCATCCTCTCGCACGTGTTTTTACTCGACTAGCCTGCGGGATGCATCCTCTCGCACGTGTTTCTACTCGACTAGCCTGCGGGATGCATCCTCTCGCACGTGTTTTTACTCGACTAGCCTGCGGGATGCATCCTCGCGCACGTGTTTTTCCTCGACTAGCCTGCGGGATGCATCCTCTCGCACGTGTTTTTACTCGACTAGCCTGCGGGATGCATCCTCTCGCACGTGTTTCTACTCGACTAGCCTGCTGGATACATCCTCTCGCACGTGTTTTTACTCGACTAGCCTGCGGGATGCATCCTCTCGCACGTGTTTCAACTCGACTAGCCTGCGGGATGCATCCTCTCTCACGTGTTTCTACTCGACTAGCCTGCGGGATGCATCCTCTCGCACGTGTTTTTACTCGACTAGCCTGCGGGATGCATCCTCTCGCACGTGTTTTTACTCGACTAGCCTGCGGGATGCATCCTCGCGCACGTGTTTTTCCTCGACTAGCCTGCGGGATGCATCCTCTCGCACGTGTTTTTACTCGACTAGCCTGCGGGATGCATCCTCTCGCACGTGTTTCTACTCGACTAGCCTGCGGGATGCATCCTCTCGCACGTGTTTTTACTCGACTAGCCTGCGGGATGCATCCTCTCGCACGTGTTTCAACTCGACTAGCCTGCGGGATGCATCCTCTCGCACGTGTTTTTACTCGACTAGCCTGCGGGATGCATCCTCTCGCTCGTGTTTTTAGTCGACTAGCCTGCGGGATGCATCCTCTCGCACGTGTTTTTACTCGACTAGCCTGCGGGAAGCATCCTCTCGCACGTGTTTTTACTCGACTAGCCTGCGGGATGCATCCTCGCGCACGTGTTTTTACTCGACTAGCCTGCGGGATGCATCCTCTCGCTCGTGTTTCTACTCGACTAGCCTGCGGGATGCATCCTCTCGCACGTGTTTCTACTCGACTAGCCTGCGGGATGCATCCTCTCGCACGTGTTTTTACTCGACTAGCCTGCGGGATGCATCCTCTCGCACGTGTTTCTACTCGACTAGCCTGCGGGAAGCATCCTCTCGCACGTGTTTCTACTCGACTAGCCTGCGGGATGCATCCTCTCGCTCGTGTTTTTACACGACTAGCCTGCGGGATGCATCCTCTCGCACGTGTTTCTACTCGACTAGCCTGCGTGATGCATCCTCTCGCACGTGTTTTTACTCGACTAGCCTGCGGGATGCATCCTCGCGCACGTGTTTTTACTCGACTAGCCTGCGGGAAGCATCCTCTAGCACGTGTTTTTACTCGACTAGCCTGCGGGATGCATCCTCTCGCACGTGTTCTTACTCGACTAGCCTGCGGGAAGCATCCTCTCGCACGTGTTTTTACTCGACTAGCCTGCGGGATGCATCCTCGCGCACGTGTTTTTACTGGACTAGCCTGCGGGATGCATCCTCTCGCTCGTGTTTCTACTCGACTAGCCTGCGGGATGCATCCTCTCGCACGTGTTTTTACTCGACTAGCCTGCGGGATGCATCCTCTCGCACGTGTTTCTACTCGACTAGCCTGCGTGATGCATCCTCTCGCACGTGTTTTTACTCGACTAGCCTGCGGGATGCATCCTCTCGCACGTGTTTTTACTCGACTAGCCTGCGGGATGCATCCTCTCGCTCGTGTTTTTACTCGACTAGCCTGCGGGATGCATAATCTCGCTCGTGTTTCTACTCGACTAGCCTGCGGCATGCATCCTCTCGCACGTGTTTTTACTCGACTAGCCTGCGGGATGCATCCTCTCGCACGTGTTTCTACTCGACTAGCCTGCGTGATGCATCCTCTCGCACGTGTTTTTACTCGACTAGCCTGCGGGATGCATCCTCTCGCACGTGTTTCTACTCGACTAGCCTGCGGGATGCATCCTCTCGCACGTGTTTTTACTCGACTAGCCTGCGGGAAGCATCCTCTCGCACGTGTTTTTACTCGACTAGCCTGCGGGATGCATCCTCGCGCACGTGTTTTTACTCGACTAGCCTGCGGGATGCATCCTCTCGCACGTGTTTCTACTCGACTAGCCTGCGGGATGCATCCTCTCGCACGTGTTTTTACTCGACTAGCCTGCGGGATGCATCCTCTCGCACGTGTTTCTACTCGACTAGCCTGCGGGAAGCATCCTCTCGCACGTGTTTCTACTCGACTAGCCTGCGGGATGCATCCTCTCGCTCGTGTTTTTACACGACTAGCCTGCGGGATGCATCCTCTCGCACGTGTTTCTACTCGACTAGCCTGCGTGATGCATCCTCTCGCACGTGTTTTTACTCGACTAGCCTGCGGGAAGCATCCTCTAGCACGTGTTTTTACTCGACTAGCCTGCGGGATGCATCCTCTCGCACGTGTTTTTACTCGACTAGCCTGCGGGAAGCATCCTCTCGCACGTGTTTTTACTCGACTAGCCTGCGGGATGCATCCTCGCGCACGTGTTTTTACTGGACTAGCCTGCGGGATGCATCCTCTCGCTCGTGTTTCTACTCGACTAGCCTGCGGGATGCATCCTCTCGCACGTGTTTTTACTCGACTAGCCTGCGGGATGCATCCTCGCGCACGTGTTTTTACTCGACTAGCCTGCGGGATGCATCCTCTCGCTCGTGTTTCTACTCGACTAGCCTGCGGGATGCATCCTCTCGCACGTGTTTTTACTCGACTAGCCTGCGGGATGCATCCTCGCGCACGTGTTTTTCCTCGACTAGCCTGCGGGATGCATCCTCTCGCACGTGTTTTTACTCGACTAGCCTGCGGGATGCATCCTCTCGCACGTGTTTCTACTCGACTAGCCTGCTGGATACATCCTCTCGCACGTGTTTTTACTCGACTAGCCTGCGGGATGCATCCTCTCGCACGTGTTTTTACTCGACTAGCCTGCGGGGTGCATCCTCTCGCACGTGTTTCTACTCGACTAGCCTGCGGGATGCATCCTCTCGCTCGTGTTTTTACACGACTAGCCTGCGGGAAGCATCCTCTAGCACGTGTTTTTACTCGACTAGCCTGCGGGATGCATCCTCTCGCACGTGTTTTTACTCGACTAGCCTGCGGGATGCATCCTCTCGCACGTGTTTTTACTCGACTAGCCTGCGGGATGCATCCTCTCGCTCGTGTTTTTACTCGACTAGCCTGCGGGATGCATAATCTCGCTCGTGTTTCTACTCGACTAGCCTGCGGCATGCATCCTCTCGCACGTGTTTTTACTCGATTAGCCTGCGGGATGCATCCTCTCGCACGTGTTTCTACTCGACTAGCCTGCGTGATGCATCCTCTCGCACGTGTTTTTACTCGACTAGCCTGCGGGATGCATCCTCTCGCACGTGTTTCTACTCGACTAGCCTGCGGGATGCATCCTCTCGCACGTGTTTTTACTCGACTAGCCTGCGGGAAGCATCCTCTCGCACGTGTTTTTACTCGACTAGCCTGCGGGATGCATCCTCGCGCACGTGTTTTTCCTCGACTAGCCTGCGGGATGCATCCTCTCTCACGTGTTTCTACTCGACTAGCCTGCGGGATGCATCCTCTCGCACGTGTTTTTACTCGACTAGCCTGCGGGATGCATCCTCTCGCACGTGTTTTTACTCGACTAGCCTGCGGGATGCATCCTCGCGCACGTGTTTTTCCTCGACTAGCTTGCGGGATGCATCCTCTCGCACGTGTTTTTACTCGACTAGCCTGCGGGATGCATCCTCTCGCACGTGTTTCTACTCGACTAGCCTGCGGGATGCATCCTCTCGCACGTGTTTTTACTCGACTAGCCTGCGGGATGCATCCTCTCGCACGTGTTTCTACTCGACTAGCCTGCGGGAAGCATCCTCTCGCACGTGTTTCTACTCGACTAGCCTGCGGGAAGCATCCTCTCGCACGTGTTTTTACTCGACTAGCCTGCGGGATGCATCCTCGCGCACGTGTTTTTACTGGACTAGCCTGCGGGATGCATCCTCTCGCTCGTGTTTCTACTCGACTAGCCTGCGGGATGCATCCTCTCGCACGTGTTTTTACTCGACTAGCCTGCGGGATGCATCCTCTCGCACGTGTTTCTACTCGACTAGCCTGCGTGATGCATCCTCTCGCACGTGTTTTTACTCGACTAGCCTGCGGGATGCATCCTCGCGCACGTGTTTTTACTCGACTAGCCTGCGGGAAGCATCCTCTCGCACGTGTTTCTACTCGACTAGCCTGCGTGATGCATCCTCTCGCACGTGTTTTTACTCGACTAGCCTGCGGGATGCATCCTCGCGCACGTGTTTTTACTCGACTAGCCTGCGGGAAGCATCCTCTAGCACGTGTTTTTACTCGACTAGCCTGCGGGATGCATCCTCTCGCACGTGTTCTTACTCGACTAGCCTGCGGGAAGCATCCTCTCGCACGTGTTTTTACTCGACTAGCCTGCGGGATGCATCCTCGCGCACGTGTTTTTACTCGACTAGCCTGCGGGATGCATCCTCTCGCTCGTGTTTTTACTCGACTAGCCTGCGGGATGCATAATCTCGCTCGTGTTTCTACTCGACTAGCCTGCGGCATGCATCCTCTCGCACGTGTTTTTACTCGACTAGCCTGCGGGAAGCATCCTCTCGCACGTGTTTCTACTCGACTAGCCTGCGGAATGCATCCTCTCGCACGTGTTTTTACTCGACTAGCCTGCGGGATGCATCCTCTCGCACGTGTTTTTACTCGACTAGCCTGCGGGATGCATCCTCTCGCACGTGTTTTTACTCGACTAGCCTGCGGGATGCATCCTCTCGCACGTGTTTTTACTCGACTAGCCTGCGGGATGCATCCTCTCGCACGTGTTTCTACTCGACTAGCCTGCGGGATGCATCCTCTCGCTCGTATTTTTACTCGACTAGCCTGCGGGATGCATCCTCTCGCTCGTGTTTCTACTCGACTAGCCTGCGGGATGCATCCTCTCGCACGTGTTTTTACTCGACTAGCCTGCGGGATGCATCCTCGCGCACGTGTTTCTACTCGACTAGCCTGCGGGATGCATCCTCTCTCACGTGTTTCTACTCGACTAGCCTGCGGGATGCATCCTCTCGCACGTGTTTTTACTCGACTAGCCTGCGGGATGCATCCTCTCGCACGTGTTTTTACTCGACTAGCCTGCGGGATGCATCCTCGCGCACGTGTTTTTACTCGACTAGCCTGCGGGAAGCATCCTCTAGCACGTGTTTTTACTCGACTAGCCTGCGGGATACATCCTCTCGCACGTGTTTTTACTCGACTAGCCTGCGGGATGCATCCTCTCGCACGTGTTTCAACTCGACTAGCCTGCGGGATGCATCCTCTCTCACGTGTTTCTACTCGACTAGCCTGCGGAATGCATCTTCTCGCACGTGTTTTTACTCGACTAGCCTGCGGGATGCATCCTCTCGCACGTGTTTTTACTCGACTAGCCTGCGGGATGCATCCTCGCGCACGTGTTTTTCCTCGACTTGCCTGCGGGATGCATCCTCTCGCACGTGTTTTTACTCGACTAGCCTGCGGGATGCATCCTCTCGCACGTGTTTCTACTCGACTAGCCTGCGTGATGCATCCTCTCGCACGTGTTTTTACTCGACTAGCCTGCGGGATGCATCCTCTCGCACGTGTTTCTACTCGACTAGCCTGCGGGATGCATCCTCTCGCACGTGTTTTTACTCGACTAGCCTGCGGGAAGCATCCTCTCGCACGTGTTTTTACTCGACTAGCCTGCGGGATGCATCCTCGCGCACGTGTTTTTACTCGACTAGCCTGCGGGATGCATCCTCTCGCACGTGTTTCTACTCGACTAGCCTGCGGGATGCATCCTCTCGCACGTGTTTTTACTCGACTAGCCTGCGGGATGCATCCTCTCGCACGTGTTTCTACTCGACTAGCCTGCGGGAAGCATCCTCTCGCACGTGTTTCTACTCGACTAGCCTGCGGGATGCATCCTCTCGCTCGTGTTTTTACACGACTAGCCTGCGGGATGCATCCTCTCGCACGTGTTTCTACTCGACTAGCCTGCGTGATGCATCCTCTCGCACGTGTTTTTACTCGACTAGCCTGCGGGAAGCATCCTCTAGCACGTGTTTTTACTCGACTAGCCTGCGGGATGCATCCTCTCGCACGTGTTTTTACTCGACTAGCCTGCGGGAAGCATCCTCTCGCACGTGTTTTTACTCGACTAGCCTGCGGGATGCATCCTCGCGCACGTGTTTTTACTGGACTAGCCTGCGGGATGCATCCTCTCGCTCGTGTTTCTACTCGACTAGCCTGCGGGATGCATCCTCTCGCACGTGTTTTTACTCGACTAGCCTGCGGGATGCATCCTCGCGCACGTGTTTTTACTCGACTAGCCTGCGGGATGCATCCTCTCGCTCGTGTTTCTACTCGACTAGCCTGCGGGATGCATCCTCTCGCACGTGTTTTTACTCGACTAGCCTGCGGGATGCATCCTCGCGCACGTGTTTTTCCTCGACTAGCCTGCGGGATGCATCCTCTCGCACGTGTTTTTACTCGACTAGCCTGCGGGATGCATCCTCTCGCACGTGTTTCTACTCGACTAGCCTGCTGGATACATCCTCTCGCACGTGTTTTTACTCGACTAGCCTGCGGGATGCATCCTCTCGCACGTGTTTTTACTCGACTAGCCTGCGGGGTGCATCCTCTCGCACGTGTTTCTACTCGACTAGCCTGCGGGATGCATCCTCTCGCTCGTGTTTTTACACGACTAGCCTGCGGGAAGCATCCTCTAGCACGTGTTTTTACTCGACTAGCCTGCGGGATGCATCCTCTCGCACGTGTTTTTACTCGACTAGCCTGCGGGATGCATCCTCTCGCACGTGTTTTTACTCGACTAGCCTGCGGGATGCATCCTCTCGCTCGTGTTTTTACTCGACTAGCCTGCGGGATGCATAATCTCGCTCGTGTTTCTACTCGACTAGCCTGCGGCATGCATCCTCTCGCACGTGTTTTTACTCGATTAGCCTGCGGGATGCATCCTCTCGCACGTGTTTCTACTCGACTAGCCTGCGTGATGCATCCTCTCGCACGTGTTTTTACTCGACTAGCCTGCGGGATGCATCCTCTCGCACGTGTTTCTACTCGACTAGCCTGCGGGATGCATCCTCTCGCACGTGTTTTTACTCGACTAGCCTGCGGGAAGCATCCTCTCGCACGTGTTTTTACTCGACTAGCCTGCGGGATGCATCCTCGCGCACGTGTTTTTCCTCGACTAGCCTGCGGGATGCATCCTCTCTCACGTGTTTCTACTCGACTAGCCTGCGGGATGCATCCTCTCGCACGTGTTTTTACTCGACTAGCCTGCGGGATGCATCCTCTCGCACGTGTTTTTACTCGACTAGCCTGCGGGATGCATCCTCGCGCACGTGTTTTTCCTCGACTAGCTTGCGGGATGCATCCTCTCGCACGTGTTTTTACTCGACTAGCCTGCGGGATGCATCCTCTCGCACGTGTTTCTACTCGACTAGCCTGCGGGATGCATCCTCTCGCACGTGTTTTTACTCGACTAGCCTGCGGGATGCATCCTCTCGCACGTGTTTCTACTCGACTAGCCTGCGGGAAGCATCCTCTCGCACGTGTTTCTACTCGACTAGCCTGCGGGAAGCATCCTCTCGCACGTGTTTTTACTCGACTAGCCTGCGGGATGCATCCTCGCGCACGTGTTTTTACTGGACTAGCCTGCGGGATGCATCCTCTCGCTCGTGTTTCTACTCGACTAGCCTGCGGGATGCATCCTCTCGCACGTGTTTTTTACTCGACTAGCCTGCGGGATGCATCCTCTCGCACGTGTTTCTACTCGACTAGCCTGCGTGATGCATCCTCTCGCACGTGTTTTTACTCGACTAGCCTGCGGGATGCATCCTCGCGCACGTGTTTTTACTCGACTAGCCTGCGGGAAGCATCCTCTCGCACGTGTTTCTACTCGACTAGCCTGCGTGATGCATCCTCTCGCACGTGTTTTTACTCGACTAGCCTGCGGGATGCATCCTCGCGCACGTGTTTTTACTCGACTAGCCTGCGGGAAGCATCCTCTAGCACGTGTTTTTACTCGACTAGCCTGCGGGATGCATCCTCTCGCACGTGTTCTTACTCGACTAGCCTGCGGGAAGCATCCTCTCGCACGTGTTTTTACTCGACTAGCCTGCGGGATGCATCCTCGCGCACGTGTTTTTTACTCGACTAGCCTGCGGGATGCATCCTCTCGCTCGTGTTTTTACTCGACTAGCCTGCGGGATGCATAATCTCGCTCGTGTTTCTACTCGACTAGCCTGCGGCATGCATCCTCTCGCACGTGTTTTTACTCGACTAGCCTGCGGGAAGCATCCTCTCGCACGTGTTTCTACTCGACTAGCCTGCGGAATGCATCCTCTCGCACGTGTTTTTACTCGACTAGCCTGCGGGATGCATCCTCTCGCACGTGTTTTTACTCGACTAGCCTGCGGGATGCATCCTCTCGCACGTGTTTTTACTCGACTAGCCTGCGGGATGCATCCTCTCGCACGTGTTTTTACTCGACTAGCCTGCGGGATGCATCCTCTCGCACGTGTTTCTACTCGACTAGCCTGCGGGATGCATCCTCTCGCTCGTATTTTTACTCGACTAGCCTGCGGGATGCATCCTCTCGCTCGTGTTTCTACTCGACTAGCCTGCGGGATGCATCCTCTCGCACGTGTTTTTACTCGACTAGCCTGCGGGATGCATCCTCGCGCACGTGTTTCTACTCGACTAGCCTGCGGGATGCATCCTCTCTCACGTGTTTCTACTCGACTAGCCTGCGGGATGCATCCTCTCGCACGTGTTTTTACTCGACTAGCCTGCGGGATGCATCCTCTCGCACGTGTTTTTACTCGACTAGCCTGCGGGATGCATCCTCGCGCACGTGTTTTTACTCGACTAGCCTGCGGGAAGCATCCTCTAGCACGTGTTTTTACTCGACTAGCCTGCGGGATACATCCTCTCGCACGTGTTTTTACTCGACTAGCCTGCGGGATGCATCCTCTCGCACGTGTTTCAACTCGACTAGCCTGCGGGATGCATCCTCTCTCACGTGTTTCTACTCGACTAGCCTGCGGAATGCATCTTCTCGCACGTGTTTTTACTCGACTAGCCTGCGGGATGCATCCTCTCGCACGTGTTTTTACTCGACTAGCCTGCGGGATGCATCCTCGCGCACGTGTTTTTCCTCGACTTGCCTGCGGGATGCATCCTCTCGCACGTGTTTTTACTCGACTAGCCTGCGGGATGCATCCTCTCGCACGTGTTTCTACTCGACTAGCCTGCGGGATGCATCCTCTCGCACGTGTTTTTACTCGACTAGCCTGCGGGATGCATCCTCTCGCACGTGTTTCAACTCGACTAGCCTGCGGGATGCATCCTCTCGCACGTGTTTTTACTCGACTAGCCTGCGGGATGCATCCTCTCGCTCGTGTTTTTAGTCGACTAGCCTGCGGGATGCATCCTCTCGCACGTGTTTTTACTCGACTAGCCTGCGGGAAGCATCCTCTCGCACGTGTTTTTACTCGACTAGCCTGCGGGATGCATCCTCGCGCACGTGTTTTTACTCGACTAGCCTGCGGGATGCATCCTCTCGCTCGTGTTTCTACTCGACTAGCCTGCGGGATGCATCCTCTCGCACGTGTTTTTACTCGACTAGCCTGCGGGATGCATCCTCGCGCACGTGTTTTTCCTCGACTAGCCTGCGGGATGCATCCTCTCGCACGTGTTTTTACTCGACTAGCCTGCGGGATGCATCCTCTCGCACGTGTTTCTACTCGACTAGCCTGCTGGATACATCCTCTCGCACGTGAGCTTACTCGACTAGCCTGCGGGATGCATCCTCTCGCACGTGTTTTTACTCGACTAGCCTGCGGGGTGCATCCTCTCGCACGTGTTTCTACTCGACTAGCCTGCGGGATGCATCCTCTCGCTCGTGTTTTTACACGACTAGCCTGCGGGAAGCATCCTCTAGCACGTGTTTTTACTCGACTAGCCTGCGGGATGCATCCTCTCGCACGTGTTTTTACTCGACTAGCCTGCGGGATGCATCCTCTCGCACGTGTTTTTACTCAGCTAGCCTGCGGGATGCATCCTCTCGGTCGTGTTTTTACTCGACTAGCCTGCGGGATGCATAATCTCGCTCGTGTTTCTACTCGACTAGCCTGCGGCATGCATCCTCTCGCACGTGTTTTTACTCGACTAGCCTGCGGGATGCATCCTCTCGCACATGTTTCTACTCGACTAGCCTGCGTGATGCATCCTCTCGCACGTGTTTTTACTCGACTAGCCTGCGGGATGCATCCTCTCGCACGTGTTTCTACTCGACTAGCCTGCGGGATGCATCCTCTCGCACGTGTTTTTACTCGACTAGCCTGCGGGAAGCATCCTCTCGCACGTGTTTTTACTCGACTAGCCTGCGGGATGCATCCTCGCGCACGTGTTTTTCCTCGACTAGCCTGCGGGATGCATCCTCTCTCACGTGTTTCTACTCGACTAGCCTGCGGGATGCATCCTCTCGCACGTGTTTTTACTCGACTAGCCTGCGGGATGCATCCTCTCGCACGTGTTTTTACTCGACTAGCCTGCGGGATGCATCCTCGCGCACGTGTTTTTCCTCGACTAGCTTGCGGGATGCATCCTCTCGCACGTGTTTTTACTCGACTAGCCTGCGGGATGCATCCTCTCGCACGTGTTTCTACTCGACTAGCCTGCGGGATGCATCCTCTCGCACGTGTTTTTACTCGACTAGACTGCGGGATGCATCCTCTCGCACGTGTTTCTACTCGACTAGCCTGCGGGAAGCATCCTCTCGCACGCTTTTCTACTCGACTAGCCTGCGGGATGCATCCTCTCGCTCGTGTTTTTGCACGACTAGCCTGCGGGATGCATCCTCTCGCACGTGTTTCTACTCGACTAGCCTGCGTGATGCATCCTCTCGCACGTGTTTTTACTCGACTAGCCTGCGGGATGCATCCTCGCGCACGTGTTTTTACTCGACTAGCCTGCGGGAAGCATCCTCTAGCACGTGTTTTTACTCGACTAGCCTGCGGGATGCATCCTCTCGCACGTGTTCTTAATCGACTAGCCTGCGGGAAGCATCCTCTCGCACGTGTTTTTACTCGACTAGCCTGCGGGATGCATCCTCGCGCACGTGTTTTTACTGGACTAGCCTGCGGGATGCATCCTCTCGCTCGTGTTTCTACTCGACTAGCCTGCGGGATGCATCCTCTCGCACGTGTTTTTACTCGACTAGCCTGCGGGATGCATCCTCTCGCACGTGTTTCTACTCGACTAGCCTGCGTGATGCATCCTCTCGCACGTGTTTTTACTCGACTAGCCTGCGGGATGCATCCTCGCGCACGTGTTTTTACTCGACTAGCCTGCGGGAAGCATCCTCTCGCACGTGTTTCTACTCGACTAGCCTGCGGAATGCATCCTCTCGCACGTGTTTTTACTCGACTAGCCTGCGGGATGCATCCTCTCGCACGTGTTTCTACTCGACTAGCCTGCGGGATGCATCCTCTCGCTCGTGTTTTTACACGACTAGCCTGCGGGAAGCATCCTCTAGCACGTGTTTTTACTCGACTAGCCTGCGGGATGCATCCTCTCGCACGTGTTTTTACTCGACTAGCCTGCGGGATGCATCCTCTCGCACGTGTTTTTACTCGACTAGCCTGCGGGATGCATCCTCTCGCACGTGTTTCTACTCGACTAGCCTGCGGGATGCATCCTCTCGCACGTGTTTCTACTCGACTAGCCTGCGGGAAGCATCCTCTCGCACGTGTTTCTACTCGACTAGCCTGCGGGATGCATCCTCTCGCTCGTGTTTTTACACGACTAGCCTGCGGGATGCATCCTCTCGCACGTGTTTCTACTCGACTAGCCTGCGTGATGCATCCTCTCGCACGTGTTTTTACTCGACTAGCCTGCGGGATGCATCCTCGCGCACGTGTTTTTACTCGACTAGCCTGCGGGAAGCATCCTCTAGCACGTGTTTCTACTCGACTAGCCTGCGGGATGCATCCTCTCGCACGTGTTCTTACTCGACTAGCCTGCGGGAAGCATCCTCTCGCACGTGTTTTTACTCGACTAGCCTGCGGGATGCATCCTCGCGCACGTGTTTTTACTGGACTAGCCTGCGGGATGCATCCTCTCGCTCGTGTTTCTACTCGACTAGCCTGCGGGATGCATCCTCTCGCACGTGTTTTTACTCGACTAGCCTGCGGGATGCATCCTCTCGCACGTGTTTCTACTCGACTAGCCTGCGGGATGCATCCTCTCGCTCGTGTTTTTACACGACTAGCCTGCGGGAAGCATCCTCTAGCACGTGTTTTTACTCGACTAGCCTGCGGGATGCATCCTCTCGCACGTGTTTTTACTCGACTAGCCTGCGGGATGCATCCTCTCGCACGTGTTTTTACTCGACTAGCCTGCGGGATGCATCCTCTCGCACGTGTTTCTACTCGACTAGCCTGCGGGATGCATCCTCTCGCTCGTGTTTTTACACGACTAGCCTGCGGGAAGCATCCTCTAGCACGTGTTTTTACTCGACTAGCCTGCGGGATGCATCCTCTCGCACGTGTTTTTACTCGACTAGCCTGCGGGATGCATCCTCTCGCACGTGTTTTTACTCGACTAGCCTGCGGGATGCATCCTCTCGCACGTGTTTCTACTCGACTAGCCTGCGGGATGCATCCTCTCGCTCGTGTTTTTACACGACTAGCCTGCGGGAAGCATCCTCTAGCACGTGTTTTTACTCGACTAGCCTGCGGGATGCATCCTCTCGCACGTGTTTTTACTCGACTAGCCTGCGGGATGCATCCTCTCGCACGTGTTTTTACTCGACTAGCCTGCGGGATGCATCCTTTCGCTCGTGTTTTTACTCGACTAGCCTGCGGGATGCATAATCTCGCTCATGTTTCTACTCGACTAGCCTGCGGGATGCATCCTCTCGCACGTGTTTTTACTCGACTAGCCTGCGGGATGCATCCTCGCGCACGTGTTTTTACTCGACTAGCCTGCGGGAAGCATCCTCTAGCACGTGTTTTTACTCGACTAGCCTGCGGGATGCATCCTCTCGCACGTGTTCTTACTCGACTAGCCTGCGGGAAGCATCCTCTCGCACGTGTTTTTACTCGACTAGCCTGCGGGATGCATCCTCGCGCACGTGTTTTTACTGGACTAGCCTGCGGGATGCATCCTCTCGCTCGTGTTTCTACTCGACTAGCCTGCGGGATGCATCCTCTCGCACGTGTTTTTACTCGACTAGCCTGCGGGATGCATCCTCTCGCACGTGTTTCTACTCGACTAGCCTGCGTGATGCATCCTCTCGCATGTGTTTTTACTCGACTAGCCTGCGGGATGCATCCTCGCGCACTTGTTTTTACTCGACTAGCCTGCGGGAAGCATCCTCTCGCACGTGTTTCTACTCGACTAGCCTGCGGAATGCATCCTCTCGCACGTGTTTTTACTCGACTAGCCTGCGGGATGCATCCTCTCGCACGTGTTTTTACTCGACTAGCCTGCGGGGTGCATCCTCTCGCACGTGTTTCTACTCGACTAGCCTGCGGGATGCATCCTCTCGCTCGTGTTTTTACACGACTAGCCTGCGGGAAGCATCCTCTAGCACGTGTTTTTACTCGACTAGCCTGCGGGATGCATCCTCTCGCACGTGTTTTTACTCGACTAGCCTGCGGGATGCATCCTCTCGCACGTGTTTTTACTCGACTAGCCTGCGGGATGCATCCTCTAACACGTGTTTCTACTCGACTAGCCTGCGGGATGCATCCTCTCGCTCGTGTTTTTACACGACTAGCCTGCGGGAAGCATCCTCTAGCACGTGTTTTTACTCGACTAGCCTGCGGGATGCATCCTCTCGCACGTGTTTTTACTCGACTAGCCTGCGGGATGCATCCTCTCGCACGTGTTTTTACTCGACTAGCCTGCGGGATGCATCCTCTCGCACGTGTTTCTACTCGACTAGCCTGCGGGATGCATCCTCTCGCTCGTGTTTTTACACGACTAGCCTGCGGGAAGCATCCTCTAGCACGTGTTTTTACTCGACTAGCCTGCGGGATGCATCCTCTCGCACGTGTTTTTACTCGACTAGCCTGCGGGATGCATCCTCTCGCTCGTGTTTTTAGTCGACTAGCCTGCGGGATGCATCCTCTCGCTCGTGTTTTTACTCGACTAGCCTGCGGGATGCATAATCTCGCTCGTGTTTCTACTCGACTAGCCTGCGGGATGCATCCTCTCGCACGTGTTTTTACTCGACTAGCCTGCGGGATGCATCCTCGCGCACGTGTTTTTCCTCGACTAGCCTGCGCGATGCATCCTGTCGCACGTGTTTTTACTCGACTAGCCTGCGGGATGCATCCTCTCGCACGTGTTTCTACTCGACTAGCCTGCTGGATACATCCTCTCGCACGTGTTTTTACTCGACTAGCCTGCGGGATGCATCCTCTCGCACGTGTTTCAACTCGACTAGCCTGCGGGATGCATCCTCTCTCACGTGTTTCTACTCGACTAGCCTGCGGGATGCATCCTCTCGCACGTGTTTTTACTCGACTAGCCTGCGGGATGCATCCTCTCGCACGTGTTTTTACTCGACTAGCCTGCGGGATGCATCCTCGCGCACGTGTTTTTCCTCGACTAGCCTGCGGGATGCATCCTCTCGCACGTGTATTTACTCGACTAGCCTGCGGGATGCATCCTCTCGCACGTGTTTCTACTCGACTAGCCTGCGGGATGCATCCTCTCGCACGTGTTTTTACTCGACTAGCCTGCGGGATGCATCCTCTCGCACGTGTTTCAACTCGACTAGCCTGCGGGATGCATCCTCTCGCACGTGTTTTTACTCGACTAGAATGCGGGATGCATCCTCTCGCTCGTGTTTTTAGTCGACTAGCCTGCGGGATGCATCCTCTCGCACGTGTTTTTACTCGACTAGCCTGCGGGAAGCATCCTCTCGCACGTGTTTTTACTCGACTAGCCTGCGGGATGCATCCTCGCGCACGTGTTTTTACTCGACTAGCCTGCGGGATGCATCCTCTCGCTCGTGTTTCTACTCGACTAGCCTGCGGGATGCATCCTCTCGCACGTGATTTTACTCGACCAGCCTGCGGGATGCATCCTCTCGCACGTGTTTCTACTCGACTAGCCTGCGTGATGCATCCTCTCGCACGTGTTTTTACTCGGCTAGCCTGCGGGATGCATCCTCTCGCACGTGTTTTTACTCGACTAGCCTGCGGGATGCATCCTCTCGCACGTGTTTTTACTCGACTAGCCTGCGGGATGCATCCTCGCGCACGTATTTTTACTCGACTAGCCTGCGGGAAGCATCCTCTCGCACGTGTTTCTACTCGACTAGCCTGCGGGAAGCATCCTCTCGCACGTGTTTCTACTCGACTAGGCTGCGGGATGCATCCTCTCGCTCGTGTTTTTACACGACTAGCCTGCGGGAAGCATCCTCTAGCACGTGTTTTTACTCGACCAGCCTGCGGGATGCATCCTCTCGCACGTGTTTTTACTCGACTAGCCTGCGGGATGCATCCTCTCGCACGTGTTTTTACTCGACCAGCCTGCGGGATGCATCCTCGCGCAAGTGTTTTTACTCGACTAGCCTGCGGGAAGCATCCTCTCGCACGTGTTTCTACTCGACTAGCCTGCGGGATGCATCCTCTCGCTCGTGTTTTTACTCGACTAGCCTGCGGGAAGCATCCTCTCGCACGTGTTTTTACTCGACTAGCCTGCGGGATGCATCCTCTCGCACGTGTTTCTACTCGACTAGCCTGCGGGTTGCTTCCTCTCGCACGTGTTTTTACTCGACTAGCCTGCGGGATGCATCCTCGCGCACGTGTTTTTCCTCGACTAGCCTGCGGGATGCATCTTCTCGCACGTGTTTTTACTCGACTAGCCAGCGGGATGCATCCTCGCGCACGTGTTTTTCCTCGACTAGCCTGCGGGATGCATCCTCTCTCACGTGTTTCTACTCGACTAGCCTGCGGGATGCATCCTCTCGCACGTGTTTTTACTCGACTAGCCTGCGGGATGCATCCTCTCGCACGTGTTTTTACTCGACTAGCCTGCGGGATGCATCCTCGCGCACGTGTTTTTCCTCGACTAGCTTGCGGGATGCATCCTCTCGCACGTGTTTTTACTCGACTAGCCTGCGGGATGCATCCTCTCGCACGTGTTTCTACTCGACTAGCCTGCGGGATGCATCCTCTCGCACGTGTTTTTACTCGACTAGACTGCGGGATGCATCCTCTCGCACGTGTTTCTACTCGACTAGCCTGCGGGAAGCATCCTCTCGCACGCTTTTCTACTCGACTAGCCTGCGGGATGCATCCTCTCGCTCGTGTTTTTGCACGACTAGCCTGCGGGATGCATCCTCTCGCACGTGTTTCTACTCGACTAGCCTGCGTGATGCATCCTCTCGCACGTGTTTTTACTCGACTAGCCTGCGGGATGCATCCTCGCGCACGTGTTTTTACTCGACTAGCCTGCGGGAAGCATCCTCTAGCACGTGTTTTTACTCGACTAGCCTGCGGGATGCATCCTCTCGCACGTGTTCTTAATCGACTAGCCTGCGGGAAGCATCCTCTCGCACGTGTTTTTACTCGACTAGCCTGCGGGATGCATCCTCGCGCACGTGTTTTTACTGGACTAGCCTGCGGGATGCATCCTCTCGCTCGTGTTTCTACTCGACTAGCCTGCGGGATGCATCCTCTCGCACGTGTTTTTACTCGACTAGCCTGCGGGATGCATCCTCTCGCACGTGTTTCTACTCGACTAGCCTGCGTGATGCATCCTCTCGCACGTGTTTTTACTCGACTAGCCTGCGGGATGCATCCTCGCGCACGTGTTTTTACTCGACTAGCCTGCGGGAAGCATCCTCTCGCACGTGTTTCTACTCGACTAGCCTGCGGAATGCATCCTCTCGCACGTGTTTTTACTCGACTAGCCTGCGGGATGCATCCTCTCGCACGTGTTTCTACTCGACTAGCCTGCGGGATGCATCCTCTCGCTCGTGTTTTTACACGACTAGCCTGCGGGAAGCATCCTCTAGCACGTGTTTTTACTCGACTAGCCTGCGGGATGCATCCTCTCGCACGTGTTTTTACTCGACTAGCCTGCGGGATGCATCCTCTCGCACGTGTTTTTACTCGACTAGCCTGCGGGATGCATCCTCTCGCACGTGTTTCTACTCGACTAGCCTGCGGGATGCATCCTCTCGCACGTGTTTCTACTCGACTAGCCTGCGGGAAGCATCCTCTCGCACGTGTTTCTACTCGACTAGCCTGCGGGATGCATCCTCTCGCTCGTGTTTTTACACGACTAGCCTGCGGGATGCATCCTCTCGCACGTGTTTCTACTCGACTAGCCTGCGTGATGCATCCTCTCGCACGTGTTTTTACTCGACTAGCCTGCGGGATGCATCCTCGCGCACGTGTTTTTACTCGACTAGCCTGCGGGAAGCATCCTCTAGCATGTGTTTCTACTCGACTAGCCTGCGGGATGCATCCTCTCGCACGTGTTCTTACTCGACTAGCCTGCGGGAAGCATCCTCTCGCACGTGTTTTTACTCGACTAGCCTGCGGGATGCATCCTCGCGCACGTGTTTTTACTGGACTAGCCTGCGGGATGCATCCTCTCGCTCGTGTTTCTACTCGACTAGCCTGCGGGATGCATCCTCTCGCACGTGTTTTTACTCGACTAGCCTGCGGGATGCATCCTCTCGCACGTGTTTCTACTCGACTAGCCTGCGGGATGCATCCTCTCGCTCGTGTTTTTACACGACTAGCCTGCGGGAAGCATCCTCTAGCACGTGTTTTTACTCGACTAGCCTGCGGGATGCATCCTCTCGCACGTGTTTTTACTCGACTAGCCTGCGGGATGCATCCTCTCGCACGTGTTTTTACTCGACTAGCCTGCGGGATGCATCCTCTCGCACGTGTTTCTACTCGACTAGCCTGCGGGATGCATCCTCTCGCTCGTGTTTTTACACGACTAGCCTGCGGGAAGCATCCTCTAGCACGTGTTTTTACTCGACTAGCCTGCGGGATGCATCCTCTCGCACGTGTTTTTACTCGACTAGCCTGCGGGATGCATCCTCTCGCACGTGTTTTTACTCGACTAGCCTGCGGGATGCATCCTCTCGCACGTGTTTCTACTCGACTAGCCTGCGGGATGCATCCTCTCGCTCGTGTTTTTACACGACTAGCCTGCGGGAAGCATCCTCTAGCACGTGTTTTTACTCGACTAGCCTGCGGGATGCATCCTCTCGCACGTGTTTTTACTCGACTAGCCTGCGGGATGCATCCTCTCGCACGTGTTTTTACTCGACTAGCCTGCGGGATGCATCCTTTCGCTCGTGTTTTTACTCGACTAGCCTGCGGGATGCATAATCTCGCTCATGTTTCTACTCGACTAGCCTGCGGGATGCATCCTCTCGCACGTGTTTTTACTCGACTAGCCTGCGGGATGCATCCTCGCGCACGTGTTTTTACTCGACTAGCCTGCGGGAAGCATCCTCTAGCACGTGTTTTTACTCGACTAGCCTGCGGGATGCATCCTCTCGCACGTGTTCTTACTCGACTAGCCTGCGGGAAGCATCCTCTCGCACGTGTTTTTACTCGACTAGCCTGCGGGATGCATCCTCGCGCACGTGTTTTTACTGGACTAGCCTGCGGGATGCATCCTCTCGCTCGTGTTTCTACTCGACTAGCCTGCGGGATGCATCCTCTCGCACGTGTTTTTACTCGACTAGCCTGCGGGATGCATCCTCTCGCACGTGTTTCTACTCGACTAGCCTGCGTGATGCATCCTCTCGCATGTGTTTTTACTCGACTAGCCTGCGGGATGCATCCTCGCGCACTTGTTTTTACTCGACTAGCCTGCGGGAAGCATCCTCTCGCACGTGTTTCTACTCGACTAGCCTGCGGAATGCATCCTCTCGCACGTGTTTTTACTCGACTAGCCTGCGGGATGCATCCTCTCGCACGTGTTTTTACTCGACTAGCCTGCGGGGTGCATCCTCTCGCACGTGTTTCTACTCGACTAGCCTGCGGGATGCATCCTCTCGCTCGTGTTTTTACACGACTAGCCTGCGGGAAGCATCCTCTAGCACGTGTTTTTACTCGACTAGCCTGCGGGATGCATCCTCTCGCACGTGTTTTTACTCGACTAGCCTGCGGGATGCATCCTCTCGCACGTGTTTTTACTCGACTAGCCTGCGGGATGCATCCTCTAACACGTGTTTCTACTCGACTAGCCTGCGGGATGCATCCTCTCGCTCGTGTTTTTACACGACTAGCCTGCGGGAAGCATCCTCTAGCACGTGTTTTTACTCGACTAGCCTGCGGGATGCATCCTCTCGCACGTGTTTTTACTCGACTAGCCTGCGGGATGCATCCTCTCGCACGTGTTTTTACTCGACTAGCCTGCGGGATGCATCCTCTCGCACGTGTTTCTACTCGACTAGCCTGCGGGATGCATCCTCTCGCTCGTGTTTTTACACGACTAGCCTGCGGGAAGCATCCTCTAGCACGTGTTTTTACTCGACTAGCCTGCGGGATGCATCCTCTCGCACGTGTTTTTACTCGACTAGCCTGCGGGATGCATCCTCTCGCTCGTGTTTTTAGTCGACTAGCCTGCGGGATGCATCCTCTCGCTCGTGTTTTTACTCGACTAGCCTGCGGGATGCATAATCTCGCTCGTGTTTCTACTCGACTAGCCTGCGGGATGCATCCTCTCGCACGTGTTTTTACTCGACTAGCCTGCGGGATGCATCCTCGCGCACGTGTTTTTCCTCGACTAGCCTGCGCGATGCATCCTGTCGCACGTGTTTTTACTCGACTAGCCTGCGGGATGCATCCTCTCGCACGTGTTTCTACTCGACTAGCCTGCTGGATACATCCTCTCGCACGTGTTTTTACTCGACTAGCCTGCGGGATGCATCCTCTCGCACGTGTTTCAACTCGACTAGCCTGCGGGATGCATCCTCTCTCACGTGTTTCTACTCGACTAGCCTGCGGGATGCATCCTCTCGCACGTGTTTTTACTCGACTAGCCTGCGGGATGCATCCTCTCGCACGTGTTTTTACTCGACTAGCCTGCGGGATGCATCCTCGCGCACGTGTTTTTCCTCGACTAGCCTGCGGGATGCATCCTCTCGCACGTGTATTTACTCGACTAGCCTGCGGGATGCATCCTCTCGCACGTGTTTCTACTCGACTAGCCTGCGGGATGCATCCTCTCGCACGTGTTTTTACTCGACTAGCCTGCGGGATGCATCCTCTCGCACGTGTTTCAACTCGACTAGCCTGCGGGATGCATCCTCTCGCACGTGTTTTTACTCGACTAGAATGCGGGATGCATCCTCTCGCTCGTGTTTTTAGTCGACTAGCCTGCGGGATGCATCCTCTCGCACGTGTTTTTACTCGACTAGCCTGCGGGAAGCATCCTCTCGCACGTGTTTTTACTCGACTAGCCTGCGGGATGCATCCTCGCGCACGTGTTTTTACTCGACTAGCCTGCGGGATGCATCCTCTCGCTCGTGTTTCTACTCGACTAGCCTGCGGGATGCATCCTCTCGCACGTGATTTTACTCGACCAGCCTGCGGGATGCATCCTCTCGCACGTGTTTCTACTCGACTAGCCTGCGTGATGCATCCTCTCGCACGTGTTTTTACTCGGCTAGCCTGCGGGATGCATCCTCTCGCACGTGTTTTTACTCGACTAGCCTGCGGGATGCATCCTCTCGCACGTGTTTTTACTCGACTAGCCTGCGGGATGCATCCTCGCGCACGTATTTTTACTCGACTAGCCTGCGGGAAGCATCCTCTCGCACGTGTTTCTACTCGACTAGCCTGCGGGAAGCATCCTCTCGCACGTGTTTCTACTCGACTAGGCTGCGGGATGCATCCTCTCGCTCGTGTTTTTACACGACTAGCCTGCGGGAAGCATCCTCTAGCACGTGTTTTTACTCGACCAGCCTGCGGGATGCATCCTCTCGCACGTGTTTTTACTCGACTAGCCTGCGGGATGCATCCTCTCGCACGTGTTTTTACTCGACCAGCCTGCGGGATGCATCCTCGCGCAAGTGTTTTTACTCGACTAGCCTGCGGGAAGCATCCTCTCGCACGTGTTTCTACTCGACTAGCCTGCGGGATGCATCCTCTCGCTCGTGTTTTTACTCGACTAGCCTGCGGGAAGCATCCTCTCGCACGTGTTTTTACTCGACTAGCCTGCGGGATGCATCCTCTCGCACGTGTTTCTACTCGACTAGCCTGCGGGTTGCTTCCTCTCGCACGTGTTTTTACTCGACTAGCCTGCGGGATGCATCCTCGCGCACGTGTTTTTCCTCGACTAGCCTGCGGGATGCATCTTCTCGCACGTGTTTTTACTCGACTAGCCAGCGGGATGCATCCTCTCGCACGTGTTTCTACTCGACTAGCCTGCGGGATACATCCTCTCGCACGTGTTTTTACTCGACTAGCCTGTGGGATGCATCCTCTCGCACGTGTTTCAACTCGACTAGCCTGCGGGATGCATCCTCTCGCACGTGTTTTTACTCGACTAGCCTGCGGGATGCATCCTCTCGCACGTGTTTTTACTCGACCAGCCTGCGGGATGCATCCTCGCGCACGTGTTTTTACTCGACTAGCCTGCGGGATGCATCCTCTCGCACGTGTTTTTACTCGACTAGCCTGCGGGATGCATCCTCTCGCACGTGTTTCTACTCGACTAGCCTGCGGGATGCATCCTCTCGCACGTGTTTTTACTCGACTAGCCTGTGGGATGCATCCTCTCGCACGTGTTTCAACTCGACTAGCCTGCGGGATGCATCCTCTCGCACGTGTTTTTACTCGACTAGCCTGCGGGATGCATCCTCTCGCACGTGTTTTTACTCGACTAGCCTGCGGGATGCATCCTCTCGCACGTGTTTTTACTCGACTAGCCTGCGGGATGCATCCTCTCGCACGTGTTTTTACTCGACTAGCCTGCGGGATGCATCCTCTCGCACGTGTTTCTACTCGACTAGCCTGCGGGATGCATCCTCTCG
The DNA here is from genome assembly GCF_051020765.1 of Lasioglossum baleicum. NCBI lineage: Eukaryota > Metazoa > Arthropoda > Insecta > Hymenoptera > Halictidae > Lasioglossum > Lasioglossum baleicum. The sequence continues at coordinate 122,087 of NW_027469278.1, forward strand.
CTCGTGTTTTTACACGACTAGCCTGCGGGAAGCATCCTCTAGCTCGTGTTTTTACTCGACTAGCCTGCGGGATGCATCCTCTCGCACGTGTTTTTACTCGACTAGCCTGCGGGATGCATCCTCTCGCACGTGTTTTTACTCGACTAGCCTGCGGGATGCATCCTCTCGCTCGTGTTTTTACTCGACTAGCCTGCGGGATGCATAATCTCGCTCGTGTTTCTACTCGACTAGCCTGCGGGATGCATCCTCTCGCACGTGTTTTTACTCGACTAGCCTGCGGGATGCATCCTCTCGCACGTGTTTCTACTCGACTAGCCTGCGGGATGCATCCTCTCGCACGTGTTTTTACTCGACTAGCCTGCGGGATGCATCCTCGCGCACGTGTTTTTCCTCGACTAGCCTGCGGGATGCATCCTGTCGCACGTGTTTTTACTCGACTAGCCTGCGGGATGCATCCTCTCGCACGTGTTTCTACTCGACTAGCCTGCTGGATACATCCTCTCGCACGTGTTTTTACTCGACTAGCCAGCGGGATGCATCCTCTCGCACGTGTTTCAACTCGACTAGCCTGCGGGATGCATCCTCTCTCACGTGTTTCTACTCGACTAGCCTGCGGGATGCATCCTCTCGCACGTGTTTTTACTCGACTAGCCTGCGGGATGCATCCTCTCGCACGTGTTTTTACTCGACTAGCCTGCGGGATGCATCCTCGCGCACGTGTTTTTCCTCGACTAGCCTGCGGGATGCATCCTCTCGCACGTGTTTTTACTCGACTAGCCTGCGGGATGCATCCTCTCGCACGTGTTTCTACTCGACTAGCCTGCGGGATGCATCCTCTCGCACGTGTTTTTACTCGACTAGCCTGCGGGATTCATCCTCTCGCACGTGTTTCAACTCGACTAGCCTGCGGGATGCATCCTCTCGCACGTGTTTTTACTCGACTAGCCTGCGGGATGCATCCTCTCGCTCGTGTTTTTAGTCGACTAGCCTGCGGGATGCATCCTCTCGCACGTGTTTTTACTCGACTAGCCTGCGGGAAGCATCCTCTCGCACGTGTTTTTACTCGACTAGCCTGCGGGATGCATCCTCGCGCACGTGTTTTTACTCGACTAGCCTGCGGGATGCATCCTCTCGCTCGTGTTTCTACTCGACTAGCCTGCGGGATGCATCCTCTCGCACGTGTTTTTACTCGACTAGCCTGCGGGATGCATCCTCTCGCACGTGTTTCTACTCGACTAGCCTGCGGGATGCATCCTCTCGCACGTGTTTTTACTCGACTAGCCTGCGGGATGCATCCTCTCGCACGTGTTTTTACTCGACCAGCCTGCGGGATGCATCCTCGCGCAAGTGTTTTTACTCGACTAGCCTGCGGGAAGCATCCTCTCGCACGTGTTTCTACTCGACTAGCCTGCGGGATGCATCCTCTCGCTCGTGTTTTTACTCGACTAGCCTGCGGGAAGCATCCTCTCGCACGTGTTTTTACTCGACTAGCCTGCGGGATGCATCCTCTCGCACGTGTTTCTACTCGACTAGCCTGCGGGTTGCTTCCTCTCGCACGTGTTTTTACTCGACTAGCCTGCGGGATGCATCCTCGCGCACGTGTTTTTCCTCGACTAGCCTGCGGGATGCATCTTCTCGCACGTGTTTTTACTCGACTAGCCAGCGGGATGCATCCTCTCGCACGTGTTTCTACTCGACTAGCCTGCGGGATACATCCTCTCGCACGTGTTTTTACTCGACTAGCCTGTGGGATGCATCCTCTCGCACGTGTTTCAACTCGACTAGCCTGCGGGATGCATCCTCTCGCACGTGTTTTTACTCGACTAGCCTGCGGGATGCATCCTCTCGCACGTGTTTTTACTCGACCAGCCTGCGGGATGCATCCTCGCGCACGTGTTTTTACTCGACTAGCCTGCGGGAAGCATCCTCTCGCACGTGTTTCTACTCGACTAGCCTGCGGGATGCATCCTCTCGCTCGTGTTTTTACTCGACTAGCCTGCGGGAAGCATCCTCTCGCACGTGTTTTTACTCGACTAGCCTGCGGGATGCATCCTCTCGCACGTGTTTCTACTCGACTAGCCTGCGGGATGCTTCCTCTCGCACGTGTTTTTACTCGACTAGCCTGCGGGATGCATCCTCGCGCACGTGTTTTTCCTCGACTAGCCTGCGGGATGCATCCTCTCGCACGTGTTTTTACTCGACTAGCCTGCGGGATGCATCCTCTCGCTCGTGTTTTTACTCGACTAGCCTGCGGGATGCATAATCTCGCTCGTGTTTCTACTCGACTAGCCTGCGGCATGCATCCTCTCGCACGTGTTTTTACTCGACTAGCCTGCGGGATGCATCCTCTCGCACGTGTTTCTACTCGACTAGCCTGCGTGATGCATCCTCTCGCACGTGTTTTTACTCGACTAGCCTGCGGGATGCATCCTCTCGCACGTGTTTCTACTCGACTAGCCTGCGGGATGCATCCTCTCGCACGTGTTTTTACTCGACTAGCCTGCGGGAAGCATCCTCTCGCACGTGTTTTTACTCGACTAGCCTGCGGGATGCATCCTCGCGCACGTGTTTTTCCTCGACTAGCCTGCGGGATGCATCCTCTCTCACGTGTTTCTACTCGACTAGCCTGCGGGATGCATCCTCTCGCACGTGTTTTTACTCGACTAGCCTGCGGGATGCATCCTCTCGCACGTGTTTTTACTCGACTAGCCTGCGGGATGCATCCTCGCGCACGTGTTTTTCCTCGACTAGCTTGCGGGATGCATCCTCTCGCACGTGTTTTTACTCGACTAGCCTGCGGGATGCATCCTCTCGCACGTGTTTCTACTCGACTAGCCTGCGGGATGCATCCTCTCGCACGTGTTTCAACTCGACTAGCCTGCGGGATGCATCCTCTCGCACGTGTTTTTACTCGACTAGCCTGCGGGATGCATCCTCTCGCTCGTGTTTCTACTCGACTAGCCTGCATGATGCATCCTCTCGCACGTGTTTTTACTCGACTAGCCTGCGGGATGCATCCTCTCGCACGTGTTTCTACTCGACTAGCCTGCGGGATGCATCCTCTCGCACGTGTTTTTACTCGACTAGCCTGCGGGATGCATCCTCTCGCACGTGTTTCTACTCGACTAGCCTGCGTGATGCATCCTCTGGCACGTGTTTCACCTCGACTAGCCTGCGGGATGCATCCTCTCGCACGTGTTTCAACTCGACTAGCCTGCGGGATGCATCCTCTCGCACGTGTTTCTACTCGACTAGCCTGCGGGATGCATCCTCTCGCACGTGTTTCAACTCGACTAGCCTGCGGGATGCATCCTCCCGCTGGTGTTTCTACTCGACTAGCCAGCGGGATGCATCCTCTCGCACGTGTTTTAACTCGACTAGCCTGCGGGATGCATCCTCTCGCACGTGTTTTTACTCGACTAGCCTGCGGGGTGCACCCTCTCGCACGTGTTTTTACTCGACTAGCCTGCGGGAAGCATCCTCTCGCACGTGTTTCTACTCGACTAGCCTGCGAGATGCATCCTCTCGCACGTGTTTTTACTCGACTAGCCTGCGGGATGCATCCTCTCGCACGTGTTTTTACTCGACTAGCCTGCGGGGTGCATCCTCTCGCACGTGTTTCTACTCGACTAGCCTGCGGGATGCATCCTCTCGCTCGTGTTTTTACACGACTAGCCTGCGGGATGCATCCTCTCGCTCGTGTTTTTACACGACTAGCCTGCGGGAAGCATCCTCTAGCACGTGTTTTTACTCGACTAGCCTGCGGGATGCATCCTCTCGCACGTGTTTTTACTCGACTAGCCTGCGGGATGCATCCTCTCGCACGTGTTTTTACTCGACTAGCCTGCGGGATGCATCCTCTCGCTCGTGTTTTTACACGACTAGCCTGCGGGAAGCATCCTCTAGCACGTGTTTTTACTCGACTAGCCTGCGGGATGCATCCTCTCGCACGTGTTTTTACTCGACTAGCCTGCGGGATGCATCCTCTCGCACGTGTTTTTACTCGACTAGCCTGCGGGATGCATCCTCTCGCACGTGTTTCTACTCGACTAGCCTGCGGGATGCATCCTCTCGCTCGTGTTTTTACACGACTAGCCTGCGGGAAGCATCCTCTAGCACGTGTTTTTACTCGACTAGCCTGCGGGATGCATCCTCTCGCACGTGTTTTTACTCGACTAGCCTGCGGGATGCATCCTCTCGCACGTGTTTTTACTCGACTAGCCTGCGGGATGCATCCTCTCGCTCGTGTTTTTACTCGACTAGCCTGCGGGATGCATAATCTCGCTCGTGTTTCTACTCGACTAGCCTGCGGGATGCATCCTCTCGCACGTGTTTTTACTCGACTAGCCTGCGGGATGCATCCTCGCGCACGTGTTTTTACTCGACTAGCCTGCGGGAAGCATCCTCTAGCACGTGTTTTTACTCGACTAGCCTGCGGGATGCATCCTCTCGCACGTGTTCTTACTCGACTAGCCTGCGGGAAGCATCCTCTCGCACGTGTTTTTACTCGACTAGCCTGCGGGATGCATCCTCGCGCACGTGTTTTTACTGGACTAGCCTGCGGGATGCATCCTCTCGCTCGTGTTTCTACTCGACTAGCCTGCGGGATGCATCCTCTCGCACGTGTTTTTACTCGACTAGCCTGCGGGATGCATCCTCTCGCACGTGTTTCTACTCGACTAGCCTGCGGGATGCATCCTCTCGCACGTGTTTTTACTCGACTAGCCTGCGGGATGCATCCTCTCGCACGTGTTTCTACTCGACTAGCCTGCGGGATGCATCCTCTCGCTCGTGTTTTTACACGACTAGCCTGCGGGAAGCATCCTCTAGCACGTGTTTTTACTCGACTAGCCTGCGGGATGCATCCTCTCGCACGTGTTTTTACTCGACTAGCCTGCGGGATGCATCCTCTCGCACGTGTTTTTACTCGACTAGCCTGCGGGATGCATCCTCTCGCACGTGTTTCTACTCGACTAGCCTGCGGGATGCATCCTCTCGCTCGTGTTTTTACACGACTAGCCTGCGGGAAGCATCCTCTAGCACGTGTTTTTACTCGACTAGCCTGCGGGATGCATCCTCTCGCACGTGTTTTTACTCGACTAGCCTGCGGGATGCATCCTCTCGCACGTGTTTTTACTCGACTAGCCTGCGGGATGCATCCTCTCGCTCGTGTTTTTACTCGACTAGCCTGCGGGATGCATAATCTCGCTCGTGTTTCTACTCGACTAGCCTGCGGGATGCATCCTCTCGCCCGTGTTTTTACTCGACTAGCCTGCGGGATGCATCCTCTCGCACGTGTTTCTACTCGACTAGCCTGCGGGATGCATCCTCTCGCACGTGTTTTTACTCGACTAGCCTGCGGGATGCATCCTCGCGCACGTGTTTTTCCTCGACTAGCCTGCGGGATGCATCCTGTCGCACGTGTTTTTACTCGACTAGCCTGCGGGATGCATCCTCTCGCACGTGTTTCTACTCGACTAGCCTGCTGGATACATCCTCTCGCACGTGTTTTTACTCGACTAGCCTGCGGGATGCATCCTCTCGCACGTGTTTCAACTCGACTAGCCTGCGGGATGCATCCTCTCTCACGTGTTTCTACTCGACTAGCCTGCGGGATGCATCCTCTCGCACGTGTTTTTACTCGACTAGCCTGCGGGATGCATCCTCTCGCACGTGTTTTTACTCGACTAGCCTGCGGGATGCATCCTCGCGCACGTGTTTTTCCTCGACTAGCCTGCGGGATGCATCCTCTCGCACGTGTTTTTACTCGACTAGCCTGCGGGATGCATCCTCTCGCACGTGTTTCTACTCGACTAGCCTGCGGGATGCATCCTCTCGCACGTGTTTTTACTCGACTAGCCTGCGGGATGCATCCTCTCGCACGTGTTTCAACTCGACTAGCCTGCGGGATGCATCCTCTCGCACGTGTTTTTACTCGACTAGCCTGCGGGATGCATCCTCTCGCTCGTGTTTTTAGTCGACTAGCCTGCGGGATGCATCCTCTCGCACGTGTTTTTACTCGACTAGCCTGCGGGAAGCATCCTCTCGCACGTGTTTTTACTCGACTACCCTGCGGGATGCATCCTCGCGCACGTGTTTTTACTCGACTAGCCTGCGGGATGCATCCTCTCGCTCGTGTTTCTACTCGACTAGCCTGCGGGATGCATCCTCTCGCACGTGTTTTTACTCGACTAGCCTGCGGGATGCATCCTCTCGCACGTGTTTCTACTCGACTAGCCTGCGTGATGCATCCTCTCGCACGTGTTTCTACTCGACTAGCCTGCGGGATACATCCTCTCGCACGTGTTTTTACACGACTAGCCTGCGGGATGCATCCTCTCGCACGTGTTTCAACTCGACTAGCCTGCGGGATGCATCCTCTCGCACGTGTTTGTACTCGACTAGCCTGCGGGATGCATCCTCTCGCACGTGTTTCAACTCGACTAGCCTGCGGGATGCATCCTCTCGCACGTGTTTTAACTCGACTAGCCTGCGGGATGCATCCTCTCGCACGTGTTTTTACTCGACTAGCCTGCGGGATGCATCCTCTCGCACGTGTTTCTACTCGACTAGCCTGCGGGATGCATCCTCTCGCACGTGTTTTTACTCGACTAGCCTGCGGGAAGCATCCTCTCGCACGTGTTTTTACTCGACTAGCCTGCGGGATGCATCCTCGCGCACGTGTTTTTACTCGACTAGCCTGCGGGATGCATCCTCTCGCACGTGTTTTTACTCGACTAGCCTGCGGGATGCATCCTCGCGCACGTGTTTTTACTGGACTAGCCTGCGGGATGCATCCTCTCGCTCGTGTTTCTACTCGACTAGCCTGCGGGATGCATCCTCTCGCACGTGTTTTTACTCGACTAGCCTGCGGGATGCATCCTCTCGCACGTGTTTCTACTCGACTTGCCTGCGTGATGCACCCTCTCGCACGTGTTTTTACTCGACTAGCCTGCGGGATGCATCCTCGCGCACGTGTTTTTACTCGACTAGCCTGCGGGAAGCATCCTCTCGCACGTGTTTTTACTCGACTAGCCTGCGGGATGCATCCTCTCGCACGTGTTTCAACTCGACTAGCCTGCGGGATGCATCCTCTCTCACGTGTTTCTACTCGACTAGCCTGCGGGATGCATCCTCTCGCACGTGTTTTTACTCGACTAGCCTGCGGGATGCATCCTCTCGCACGTGTTTTTACTCGACTAGCCTGCGGGATGCATCCTCTCGCACGTGTTTCTACTCGACTAGCCTGCGGGATGCATCCTCTCGCACGTGTTTTTACTCGACTAGCCTGCGGGATGCATCCTCTCGCACGTGTTTCAACTCGACTAGCCTGCGGGATGCATCCTCTCGCACGTGTTTTTACTCGACTAGCCTGCGGGATGCATCCTCTCGCTCGTGTTTCTACTCGACTAGCCTGCGGGATGCATCCTCTTGCTCGTGTTTTTACACGACTAGCCTGCGGGAAGCATCCTCTAGCACGTGTTTTTACTCGACTAGCCTGCGGGATGCATCCTCTCGCACGTGTTTTTAGTCGACTAGCCTGCGGGATGCATCCTCTCGCACGTGTTTTTACTCGACTAGCCTGCGGGAAGCATCCTCTCGCACGTGTTTTTACTCGACTAGCCTGCGGGATGCATCCTCGCGCACGTGTTTTTACTCGACTAGCCTGCGGGATGCATCCTCTCGCTCGTGTTTCTACTCGACTAGCCTGCGGGATGCATCCTCTCGCACGTGTTTTTACTCGACTAGCCTGCGGGATGCATCCTCTCGCACGTGTTTCTACTCGACTAGCCTGCGTGATGCATCCTCTCGCACGTGTTTTTACTCGACTAGCCTGCGGGATGCATCCTCTCGCACGTGTTTTTACTCGACTAGCCTGCGGGATGCATCCTCTCGCACGTGTTTTTACTCGACTAGCCTGCGGGATGCATCCTCGCGCACGTATTTTTACTCGACTAGCCTGCGGGAAGCATCCTCTCGCACGTGTTTCTACTCGACTAGCCTGCGGGAAGCATCCTCTCGCACGTGTTTCTACTCGACTAGCCTGCGGGATGCATCCTCTCGCTCGTGTTTTTACACGACTAGCCTGCGGGAAGCATCCTCTAGCACGTGTTTTTACTCGACTAGCCTGCGGGATGCATCCTCTCGCACGTGTTTTTACTCGACTAGCCTGCGGGATGCATCCTCTCGCACGTGTTTTTACTCGACTAGCCTGCGGGATGCATCCTCTCGCACGTGTTCTTACTCGACTAGCCTGCGGGAAGCATCCTCTCGCACGTGTTTTTACTCGACTAGCCTGCGGGATGCATCCTCGCGCACGTGTTTTTACTGGACTAGCCTGCGGGATGCATCCTCTCGCTCGTGTTTCTACTCGACTAGCCTGCGGGATGCATCCTCTCGCACGTGTTTTTACTCGACTAGCCTGCGGGATGCATCCTCTCGCACGTGTTTCTACTCGACTAGCCTGCGGGATGCATCCTCTCGCACGTGTTTTTACTCGACTAGCCTGCGGGATGCATCCTCTCGCACGTGTTTCTACTCGACTAGCCTGCGGGATGCATCCTCTCGCTCGTGTTTTTACACGACTAGCCTGCGGGAAGCATCCTCTAGCACGTGTTTTTACTCGACTAGCCTGCGGGATGCATAATCTCGCTCGTGTTTCTACTCGACTAGCCTGCGGGATGCATCCTCTCGCACGTGTTTTTACTCGACTAGCCTGCGGGATGCATCCTCGCGCACGTGTTTTTACTCGACTAGCCTGCGGGAAGCATCCTCTAGCACGTGTTTTTACTCGACTAGCCTGCGGGATGCATCCTCTCGCACGTGTTCTTACTCGACTAGCCTGCGGGAAGCATCCTCTCGCACGTGTTTTTACTCGACTAGCCTGCGGGATGCATCCTCGCGCACGTGTTTTTACTGGACTAGCCTGCGGGATGCATCCTCTCGCTCGTGTTTCTACTCGACTAGCCTGCGGGATGCATCCTCTCGCACGTGTTTTTACTCGACTAGCCTGCGGGATGCATCCTCTCGCACGTGTTTCTACTCGACTAGCCTGCGGGATGCATCCTCTCGCACGTGTTTTTACTCGACTAGCCTGCGGGATGCATCCTCTCGCACGTGTTTCTACTCGACTAGCCTGCGGGATGCATCCTCTCGCTCGTGTTTTTACACGACTAGCCTGCGGGAAGCATCCTCTAGCACGTGTTTTTACTCGACTAGCCTGCGGGATGCATCCTCTCGCACGTGTTTTTACTCGACTAGCCTGCGGGATGCATCCTCTCGCACGTGTTTTTACTCGACTAGCCTGCGGGATGCATCCTCTCGCACGTGTTTCTACTCGACTAGCCTGCGGGATGCATCCTCTCGCTCGTGTTTTTACACGACTAGCCTGCGGGAAGCATCCTCTAGCACGTGTTTTTACTCGACTAGCCTGCGGGATGCATCCTCTCGCACGTGTTTTTACTCGACTAGCCTGCGGGATGCATCCTCTCGCACGTGTTTTTACTCGACTAGCCTGCGGGATGCATCCTCTCGCTCGTGTTTTTACTCGACTAGCCTGCGGGATGCATAATCTCGCTCGTGTTTCTACTCGACTAGCCTGCGGGATGCATCCTCTCGCCCGTGTTTTTACTCGACTAGCCTGCGGGATGCATCCTCTCGCACGTGTTTCTACTCGACTAGCCTGCGGGATGCATCCTCTCGCACGTGTTTTTACTCGACTAGCCTGCGGGATGCATCCTCGCGCACGTGTTTTTCCTCGACTAGCCTGCGGGATGCATCCTGTCGCACGTGTTTTTACTCGACTAGCCTGCGGGATGCATCCTCTCGCACGTGTTTCTACTCGACTAGCCTGCTGGATACATCCTCTCGCACGTGTTTTTACTCGACTAGCCTGCGGGATGCATCCTCTCGCACGTGTTTCAACTCGACTAGCCTGCGGGATGCATCCTCTCTCACGTGTTTCTACTCGACTAGCCTGCGGGATGCATCCTCTCGCACGTGTTTTTACTCGACTAGCCTGCGGGATGCATCCTCTCGCACGTGTTTTTACTCGACTAGCCTGCGGGATGCATCCTCGCGCACGTGTTTTTCCTCGACTAGCCTGCGGGATGCATCCTCTCGCACGTGTTTTTACTCGACTAGCCTGCGGGATGCATCCTCTCGCACGTGTTTCTACTCGACTAGCCTGCGGGATGCATCCTCTCGCACGTGTTTTTACTCGACTAGCCTGCGGGATGCATCCTCTCGCACGTGTTTCAACTCGACTAGCCTGCGGGATGCATCCTCTCGCACGTGTTTTTACTCGACTAGCCTGCGGGATGCATCCTCTCGCTCGTGTTTTTAGTCGACTAGCCTGCGGGATGCATCCTCTCGCACGTGTTTTTACTCGACTAGCCTGCGGGAAGCATCCTCTCGCACGTGTTTTTACTCGACTACCCTGCGGGATGCATCCTCGCGCACGTGTTTTTACTCGACTAGCCTGCGGGATGCATCCTCTCGCTCGTGTTTCTACTCGACTAGCCTGCGGGATGCATCCTCTCGCACGTGTTTTTACTCGACTAGCCTGCGGGATGCATCCTCTCGCACGTGTTTCTACTCGACTAGCCTGCGTGATGCATCCTCTCGCACGTGTTTCTACTCGACTAGCCTGCGGGATACATCCTCTCGCACGTGTTTTTACACGACTAGCCTGCGGGATGCATCCTCTCGCACGTGTTTCAACTCGACTAGCCTGCGGGATGCATCCTCTCGCACGTGTTTGTACTCGACTAGCCTGCGGGATGCATCCTCTCGCACGTGTTTCAACTCGACTAGCCTGCGGGATGCATCCTCTCGCACGTGTTTTAACTCGACTAGCCTGCGGGATGCATCCTCTCGCACGTGTTTTTACTCGACTAGCCTGCGGGATGCATCCTCTCGCACGTGTTTCTACTCGACTAGCCTGCGGGATGCATCCTCTCGCACGTGTTTTTACTCGACTAGCCTGCGGGAAGCATCCTCTCGCACGTGTTTTTACTCGACTAGCCTGCGGGATGCATCCTCGCGCACGTGTTTTTACTCGACTAGCCTGCGGGATGCATCCTCTCGCACGTGTTTTTACTCGACTAGCCTGCGGGATGCATCCTCGCGCACGTGTTTTTACTGGACTAGCCTGCGGGATGCATCCTCTCGCTCGTGTTTCTACTCGACTAGCCTGCGGGATGCATCCTCTCGCACGTGTTTTTACTCGACTAGCCTGCGGGATGCATCCTCTCGCACGTGTTTCTACTCGACTTGCCTGCGTGATGCACCCTCTCGCACGTGTTTTTACTCGACTAGCCTGCGGGATGCATCCTCGCGCACGTGTTTTTACTCGACTAGCCTGCGGGAAGCATCCTCTCGCACGTGTTTTTACTCGACTAGCCTGCGGGATGCATCCTCTCGCACGTGTTTCAACTCGACTAGCCTGCGGGATGCATCCTCTCTCACGTGTTTCTACTCGACTAGCCTGCGGGATGCATCCTCTCGCACGTGTTTTTACTCGACTAGCCTGCGGGATGCATCCTCTCGCACGTGTTTTTACTCGACTAGCCTGCGGGATGCATCCTCTCGCACGTGTTTCTACTCGACTAGCCTGCGGGATGCATCCTCTCGCACGTGTTTTTACTCGACTAGCCTGCGGGATGCATCCTCTCGCACGTGTTTCAACTCGACTAGCCTGCGGGATGCATCCTCTCGCACGTGTTTTTACTCGACTAGCCTGCGGGATGCATCCTCTCGCTCGTGTTTCTACTCGACTAGCCTGCGGGATGCATCCTCTTGCTCGTGTTTTTACACGACTAGCCTGCGGGAAGCATCCTCTAGCACGTGTTTTTACTCGACTAGCCTGCGGGATGCATCCTCTCGCACGTGTTTTTAGTCGACTAGCCTGCGGGATGCATCCTCTCGCACGTGTTTTTACTCGACTAGCCTGCGGGAAGCATCCTCTCGCACGTGTTTTTACTCGACTAGCCTGCGGGATGCATCCTCGCGCACGTGTTTTTACTCGACTAGCCTGCGGGATGCATCCTCTCGCTCGTGTTTCTACTCGACTAGCCTGCGGGATGCATCCTCTCGCACGTGTTTTTACTCGACTAGCCTGCGGGATGCATCCTCTCGCACGTGTTTCTACTCGACTAGCCTGCGTGATGCATCCTCTCGCACGTGTTTTTACTCGACTAGCCTGCGGGATGCATCCTCTCGCACGTGTTTTTACTCGACTAGCCTGCGGGATGCATCCTCTCGCACGTGTTTTTACTCGACTAGCCTGCGGGATGCATCCTCGCGCACGTATTTTTACTCGACTAGCCTGCGGGAAGCATCCTCTCGCACGTGTTTCTACTCGACTAGCCTGCGGGAAGCATCCTCTCGCACGTGTTTCTACTCGACTAGCCTGCGGGATGCATCCTCTCGCTCGTGTTTTTACACGACTAGCCTGCGGGAAGCATCCTCTAGCACGTGTTTTTACTCGACTAGCCTGCGGGATGCATCCTCTCGCACGTGTTTTTACTCGACTAGCCTGCGGGATGCATCCTCTCGCACGTGTTTTTACTCGACCAGCCTGCGGGATGCATCCTCGCGCACGTGTTTTTACTCGACTAGCCTGCGGGAAGCATCCTCTCGCACGTGTTTCTACTCGACTAGCCTGCGGGATGCATCCTCTCGCTCGTGTTTTTACTCGACTAGCCTGCGGGAAGCATCCTCTCGCACGTGTTTTTACTCGACTAGCCTGCGGGATGCATCCTCTCGCACGTGTTTCTACTCGACTAGCCTGCGGGATGCTTCCTCTCGCACGTGTTTTTACTCGACTAGCCTGCGGGATGCATCCTCGCGCACGTGTTTTTCCTCGACTAGCCTGCGGGATGCATCTTCTCGCACGTGTTTTTACTCGACTAGCCAGCGGGATGCATCCTCTCGCACGTGTTTCTACTCGACTAGCCTGCGGGATACATCCTCTCGCACGTGTTTTTACTCGACTAGCCTGTGGGATGCATCCTCTCGCACGTGTTTCAACTCGACTAGCCTGCGGGATGCATCCTCTCGCACGTGTTTTTACTCGACTAGCCTGCGGGATGCATCCTCTCGCACGTGTTTTTACTCGACCAGCCTGCGGGATGCATCCTCGCGCAGGTGTTTTTACTCGACTAGCCTGCGGGAAGCATCCTCTCGCACGTGTTTCTACTCGACTAGCCTGCGGGATGCATCCTCTCGCTCGTGTTTTTACTCGACTAGCCTGCGGGAAGCATCCTCTCGCACGTGTTTTTACTCGACTAGCCTGCGGGATGCATCCTCTCGCACGTGTTTCTACTCGACTAGCCTGCGGGATGCTTCCTCTCGCACGTGTTTTTACTCGACTAGCCTGCGGGATGCATCCTCGCGCACGTGTTTTTCCTCGACTAGCCTGCGGGATGCATCTTCTCGCACGTGTTTTTACTCGACTAGCCAGCGGGATGCATCCTCTCGCACGTGTTTCTACTCGACTAGCCTGCGGGATACATCCTCTCGCACGTGTTTTTACTCGACTAGCCTGTGGGATGCATCCTCTCGCACGTGTTTCAACTCGACTAGCCTGCGGGATGCATCCTCTCGCACGTGTTTTTACTCGACTAGTCTGCGGGATGCATCCTCTCGCACGTGTTTCAACTCGACTCGCCTGCGGGATGCATCCTCTCGCACGTGATTTAACTCGACTAGCCTGCGGGATGCATCCTCTCGCACGTGTTTTTACTCGACTAGCCTGCGGGATACATCCTCTCGCACGTGTTTCTACTCGACTAGCCTACGTGATGCATCCTCTCGCACGTGTTTTTACTCGACTAGCCTGCGGGATGCATCCTCTCGCACGTGTTTTTACTCGACTAGCCTGCGGGAAGCATCCTCTCGCACGTGTTTTTACTCGACTAGCCTGCGGGATGCATCCTCGCGCACGTGTTTTTACTGGACTAGCCTGCGGGATGCATCCTCTCGCTCGTGTTTCTACTCGACTAGCCTGCGGGATGCATCCTCTCGCACGTGTTTTTACTCGCCTAGCCTGCGGGATGCATCCTCTCGCACGTGTTTCTACTCGACTAGCCTGCGGGATGCATCCTCGCGCACGTGTTTTTACTCGACTAGCCTGCGGGAAGCATCCTCTCGCACGTGTTTCTACTCGACTAGCCTGCGTGATGCATCCTCTCGCACGTGTTTTTACTCGACTAGCCTGCGGGATGCATCCTCTCGCACGTGTTTTTACTCGACTAACCTGCCGGATGCATCCTCTCGCACGTGTTTTTACTCGACTAGCCTGCGGGATGCATCCTCGCGCACGTATTTTTACTCGACTAGCCTGCGGGAAGCATCCTCTCGCACGTGTTTCTACTCGACTAGCCTGCTGGAAGCATCCTCTCGCACGTGTTTCTACTCGACTAGCCTGCGGGATGCATCCTCTCGCACGTGTTTTTACTCGACTAGCCTGCGGGATGCATCGTCTCGCACGTGTTTCAACTCGACTAGCCTGCGGGATGCATCCTCCCGCTCGTGTTTCTACTCGACTAGCCTGCGAGATGCATCCTCTCGCACGTGTTTTAACTCGACTAGCCTGCGGGATGCATCCTCTCGCACGTGTTTTTACTCGACTAGCCTGCGGGGTGCATCCTCTCGCACGTGTTTTTACTCGACTAGCCTGCGGGAAGCATCCTCTCGCACGTGTTTTTACTCGACTAGCCTGCGGGATGCATCCTCGCGCACGTGTTTTTACTCGACTAGCCTGCGGGATGCATCCTCTCGCTCGTGTTTCTACTCGACTAGCCTGCGGGATGCATCCTCTCGCACGTGTTTTTACTCGACTAGCCTGCGGGATGCATCCTCTCGCACGTGTTTCTACTCGACTAGCCTGCGTGATGCATCCTCTCGCACGTGTTTTTACTCGACTAGCCTGCGGGATGCATCCTCGCGCACGTGTTTTTACTCGACTAGCCTGCGGGAAGCATCCTCTCGCACGTGTTTCTACTCGACTAGCCTGCGGGATGCATCCTCTCGCACGTGTTTTTACTCGACTAGCCTGCGGGAAGCATCCTCTCGCACGTGTTTTTACTCGACTAGCCTGCGGGATGCATCCTCGCGCACGTGTTTTTCCTCGACTAGCCTGCGGGATGCATCCTCTCGCACGTGTTTTTACTCGACTAGCCTGCGGGATGCATCCTCTCGCACGTGTTTCTACTCGACTAGCCTGCGGGATACATCCTCTCGCACGTGTTTTTACACGACTAGCCTGCGGGATGCATCCTCTCGCACGTGTTTCAACTCGACTAGCCTGCGGGATGCATCCTCTCGCACGTGTTTGTACTCGACTAGCCTGCGGGATGCATCCTCTCGCACGTGTTTCAACTCGACTAGCCTGCGGGATGCATCCTCTCGCACGTGTTTTTACTCGACCAGCCTGCGGGATGCATCCTCGCGCAGGTGTTTTTACTCGACTAGCCTGCGGGAAGCATCCTCTCGCACGTGTTTCTACTCGACTAGCCTGCGGGATGCATCCTCTCGCTCGTGTTTTTACTCGACTAGCCTGCGGGAAGCATCCTCTCGCACGTGTTTTTACTCGACTAGCCTGCGGGATGCATCCTCTCGCACGTGTTTCTACTCGACTAGCCTGCGGGATGCTTCCTCTCGCACGTGTTTTTACTCGACTAGCCTGCGGGATGCATCCTCGCTCACGTGTTTTTCCTCGACTAGCCTGCGGGATGCATCTTCTCGCACGTGTTTTTACTCGACTAGCCAGCGGGATGCATCCTCTCGCACGTGTTTCTACGCGACTAGCCTGCGGGATACATCCTCTCGCACGTGTTTTTACTCGACTAGCCTGTGGGATGCATCCTCTCGCACGTGTTTCAACTCGACTAGCCTGCGGGATGCATCCTCTCGCACGTGTTTTTACTCGACTAGTCTGCGGGATGCATCCTCTCGCACGTGTTTCAACTCGACTCGCCTGCGGGATGCATCCTGTCGCACGTGATTTAACTCGACTAGCCTGCGGGATGCATCCTCTCGCACGTGTTTTTACTCGACTAGCCTGCGGGATACATCCTCTCGCACGTGTTTCTACTCGACTAGCCTACGTGATGCATCCTCTCGCACGTGTTTTTACTCGACTAGCCTGCGGGATGCATCCTCTCGCACGTGTTTTTACTCGACTAGCCTGCGGGAAGCATCCTCTCGCACGTGTTTTTACTCGACTAGCCTGCGGGATGCATCCTCGCGCACGTGTTTTTACTGGACTAGCCTGCGGGATGCATCCTCTCGCTCGTGTTTCTACTCGACTAGCCTGCGGGATGCATCCTCTCGCACGTGTTTTTACTCGCCTAGCCTGCGGGATGCATCCTCTCGCACGTGTTTCTACTCGACTAGCCTGCGGGATGCATCCTCGCGCACGTGTTTTTACTCGACTAGCCTGCGGGAAGCATCCTCTCGCACGTGTTTCTACTCGACTAGCCTGCGGGATGCATCCTCGCGCACGTGTTTTTACTCGACTAGCCTGCGGGAAGCATCCTCTCGCACGTGTTTCTACTCGACTAGCCTGCGTGATGCATCCTCTCGCACGTGTTTTTACTCGACTAGCCTGCGGGATGCATCCTCTCGCACGTGTTTTTACTCGACTAGCCTGCCGGATGCATCCTCTCGCACGTGTTTTTACTCGACTAGCCTGCGGGATGCATCCTCGCGCACGTATTTTTACTCGACTAGCCTGCGGGAAGCATCCTCTCGCACGTGTTTCTACTCGACTAGCCTGCTGGAAGCATCCTCTCGCACGTGTTTCTACTCGACTAGCCTGCGGGATGCATCCTCTCGCACGTGTTTTTACTCGACTAGCCTGCGGGATGCATCGTCTCGCACGTGTTTCAACTCGACTAGCCTGCGGGATGCATCCTCCCGCTCGTGTTTCTACTCGACTAGCCTGCGAGATGCATCCTCTCGCACGTGTTTTAACTCGACTAGCCTGCGGGATGCATCCTCTCGCACGTGTTTTTACTCGACTAGCCTGCGGGGTGCATCCTCTCGCACGTGTTTTTACTCGACTAGCCTGCGGGAAGCATCCTCTCGCACGTGTTTTTACTCGACTAGCCTGCGGGATGCATCCTCGCGAACGTGTTTTTACTCGACTAGCCTGCGGGATGCATCCTCTCGCTCGTGTTTCTACTCGACTAGCCTGCGGGATGCATCCTCTCGCACGTGTTTTTACTCGACTAGCCTGCGGGATGCATCCTCTCGCACGTGTTTCTACTCGACTAGCCTGCGTGATGCATCCTCTCGCACGTG
The DNA here is from genome assembly GCF_051020765.1 of Lasioglossum baleicum. NCBI lineage: Eukaryota > Metazoa > Arthropoda > Insecta > Hymenoptera > Halictidae > Lasioglossum > Lasioglossum baleicum. Next base: position 139,397 of record NW_027469278.1, read on the forward strand.
TTTTTACTCGACTAGCCTGCGGGATGCATCCTCGCGCACGTGTTTTTACTCGACTAGCCTGCGGGAAGCATCCTCTCGCACGTGTTTCTACTCGACTAGCCTGCGGGATGCATCCTCTCGCACGTGTTTGTACTCGACTAGCCTGCGGGATGCATCCTCTCGCACGTGTTTGTACTCGACTAGCCTGCGGGATGCATCCTCTCGCACGTGTTTCAACTCGACTAGCCTGCGGGATGCATCCTCTCGCACGTGTTTTTACTCGACCAGCCTGCGGGATGCATCCTCGCGCAGGTGTTTTTACTCGACTAGCCTGCGGGAAGCATCCTCTCGCAGGTGTTTCTACTCGACTAGCCTGCGGGATGCATCCTCTCGCACGTGTTTTTACTCGACTAGCCTGCGGGAAGCATCCTCTCGCACGTGTTTTTACTCGACTAGCCTGCGGGATGCATCCTCTCGCACGTGTTTCTACTCGACTAGCCTGCGGGATGCTTCCTCTCGCACGTGTTTTTACTCGACTAGCCTGCGGGATGCATCCTCGCGCACGTGTTTTTCCTCGACTAGCCTGCGGGATGCATCTTCTCGCACGTGTTTTTACTCGACTAGCCAGCGGGATGCATCCTCTCGCACGTGTTTCTACTCGACTAGCCTGCGGGATACATCCTCTCGCACGTGTTTTTACTCGACTAGCCTGTGGGATGCATCCTCTCGCACGTGTTTCAACTCGACTAGCCTGCGGGATGCATCCTCTCGCACGTGTTTTTACTCGACTAGTCTGCGGGGTGCATCCTCTCGCACGTGTTTTTACTCGACTAGCCTGCGGGAAGCATCCTCTCGCACGTGTTTTTACTCGACTAGCCTGCGGGATGCATCCTCGCGCACGTGTTTTTACTCGACTAGCCTGCGGGATGCATCCTCTCGCTCGTGTTTCTACTCGACTAGCCTGCGGGATGCATCCTCTCGCACGTGTTTTTACTCGACTAGCCTGCGGGATGCATCCTCTCGCACGTGTTTCTACTCGACTAGCCTGCGTGATGCATCCACTCGCACGTGTTTTTACTCGACTAGCCTGCGGGATGCATCCTCGCGCACGTGTTTTTACTCGACTAGCCTGCGGGAAGCATCCTCTCGCACGTGTTTCTACTCGACTAGCCTGCGGGATGCATCCTCTCGCACGTGTTTTTACTCGACTAGCCTGCGGGAAGCATCCTCTCGCACGTGTTTTTACTCGACTAGCCTGCGGGATGCATCCTCGCGCACGTGTTTTTCCTCGACTAGCCTGCGGGATGCATCCTCTCGCACGTGTTTTTACTCGACTAGCCTGCGGGATGCATCCTCGCGCACGTGTTTTTACTGGACTAGCCTGCGGGATGCATCCTCTCGCACGTGTTTTTACTCGACTAGCCTGCGGGATGCATCCTCGCGCACGTGTTTTTACTGGACTAGCCTGCGGGATGCATCCTCTCGCTCGTGTTTCTACTCGACTAGCCTGCGGGATGCATCCTCTCGCACGTGTTTTTACTCGACTAGCCTGCGGGATGCATCCTCTCGCACGTGTTTCTACTCGACTTGCCTGCGTGATGCACCCTCTCGCACGTGTTTTTACTCGACTAGCCTGCGGGATGCATCCTCGCGCACGTGTTTTTACTCGACTAGCCTGCGGGAAGCATCCTCTCGCATGTGTTTTTACTCGACTAGCCTGCGGGATGCATCCTCTCGCACGTGTTTCAACTCGACTAGCCTGCGGGATGCATCCTCTCTCACGTGTTTCTACTCGACTAGCCTGCGGGATGCATCCTCTCGCACGTGTTTTTACTCGACTAGCCTGCGGGATGCATCCTCTCGCACGTGTTTTTACTCGACTAGCCTGCGGGATGCATCCTCTCGCACGTGTTTCTACTCGACTAGCCTGCGGGATGCATCCTCTCGCACGTGTTTTTACTCGACTAGCCTGCGGGATGCATCCTCTCGCACGTGTTTCAACTCGACTAGCCTGCGGGATGCATCCTCTCGCACGTGTTTTTACTCGACTAGCCTGCGGGATGCATCCTCTCGCTCGTGTTTCTACTCGACTAGCCTGCGGGATGCATCCTCTTGCTCGTGTTTTTACACGACTAGCCTGCGGGAAGCATCCTCTAGCACGTGTTTTTACTCGACTAGCCTGCGGGATGCATCCTCTCGCACGTGTTTTTAGTCGACTAGCCTGCGGGTTGCATCCTCTCGCACGTGTTTTTACTCGACTAGCCTGCGGGAAGCATCCTCTCGCACGTGTTTTTACTCGACTAGCCTGCGGGATGCATCCTCGCGCACGTGTTTTTACTCGACTAGCCTGCGGGATGCATCCTCTCGCTCGTGTTTCTACTCGACTAGCCTGCGGGATGCATCCTCTCGCACGTGTTTTTACTCGACTAGCCTGCGGGATGCATCCTCTCGCACGTGTTTCTACTCGACTAGCCTGCGTGATGCATCCTCTCGCACGTGTTTTTACTCGACTAGCCTGCGGGATGCATCCTCTCGCACGTGTTTTTACTCGACTAGCCTGCGGGATGCATCCTCTCGCACGTGTTTTTACTCGACTAGCCTGCGGGATGCATCCTCGCGCACGTATTTTTACTCGACTAGCCTGCGGGAAGCATCCTCTCGCACGTGTTTCTACTCGACTAGCCTGCGGGAAGCATCCTCTCGCACGTGTTTCTACTCGACTAGCCTGCGGGATGCATCCTCTCGCTCGTGTTTTTACACGACTAGCCTGCGGGAAGCATCCTCTAGCACGTGTTTTTACTCGACTAGCCTGCGGGATGCATCCTCTCGCACGTGTTTTTACTCGACTAGCCTGCGGGATGCATCCTCTCGCACGTGTTTTTACTCGACCAGCCTGCGGGATGCATCCTCGCGCACGTGTTTTTACTCGACTAGCCTGCGGGAAGCATCCTCTCGCACGTGTTTCTACTCGACTAGCCTGCGGGATGCATCCTCTCGCTCGTGTTTTTACTCGACTAGCCTGCGGGAAGCATCCTCTCGCACGTGTTTTTACTCGACTAGCCTGCGGGATGCATCCTCTCGCACGTGTTTCTACTCGACTAGCCTGCGGGATGCTTCCTCTCGCACGTGTTTTTACTCGACTAGCCTGCGGGATGCATCCTCGCGCACGTGTTTTTCCTCGACTAGCCTGCGGGATGCATCTTCTCGCACGTGTTTTTACTCGACTAGCCAGCGGGATGCATCCTCTCGCACGTGTTTCTACTCGACTAGCCTGCGGGATACATCCTCTCGCACGTGTTTTTACTCGACTAGCCTGTGGGATGCATCCTCTCGCACGTGTTTCAACTCGACTAGCCTGCGGGATGCATCCTCTCGCACGTGTTTTTACTCGACTAGCCTGCGGGATGCATCCTCTCGCACGTGTTTTTACTCGACCAGCCTGCGGGATGCATCCTCGCGCAGGTGTTTTTACTCGACTAGCCTGCGGGAAGCATCCTCTCGCACGTGTTTCTACTCGACTAGCCTGCGGGATGCATCCTCTCGCTCGTGTTTTTACTCGACTAGCCTGCGGGAAGCATCCTCTCGCACGTGTTTTTACTCGACTAGCCTGCGGGATGCATCCTCTCGCACGTGTTTCTACTCGACTAGCCTGCGGGATGCTTCCTCTCGCACGTGTTTTTACTCGACTAGCCTGCGGGATGCATCCTCGCGCACGTGTTTTTCCTCGACTAGCCTGCGGGATGCATCTTCTCGCACGTGTTTTTACTCGACTAGCCAGCGGGATGCATCCTCTCGCACGTGTTTCTACTCGACTAGCCTGCGGGATACATCCTCTCGCACGTGTTTTTACTCGACTAGCCTGTAGGATGCATCCTCTCGCACGTGTTTCAACTCGACTAGCCTGCGGGATGCATCCTCTCGCACGTGTTTTTACTCGACTAGTCTGCGGGATGCATCCTCTCGCACGTGTTTCAACTCGACTCGCCTGCGGGATGCATCCTCTCGCACGTGATATAACTCGACTAGCCTGCGGGATGCATCCTCTCGCACGTGTTTTTACTCGACTAGCCTGCGGGATACATCCTCTCGCACGTGTTTCTACTCGACTAGCCTACGTGATGCATCCTCTCGCACGTGTTTTTACTCGACTAGCCTGCGGGATGCATCCTCTCGCACGTGTTTTTACTCGACTAGCCTGCGGGAAGCATCCTCTCGCACGTGTTTTTACTCGACTAGCCTGCGGGATGCATCCTCGCGCACGTGTTTTTACTGGACTAGCCTGCGGGATGCATCCTCTCGCTCGTGTTTCTACTCGACTAGCCTGCGGGATGCATCCTCTCGCACGTGTTTTTACTCGCCTAGCCTGCGGGATGCATCCTCTCGCACGTGTTTCTACTCGACTAGCCTGCGTGATGCATCCTCTCGCACGTGTTTTTACTCGACTAGCCTGCGGGATGCATCCTCGCGCACGTGTTTTTACTCGACTAGTCTGCGGGAAGCATCCTCTCGCACGTGTTTCTACTCGACTAGCCTGCGTGATGCATCCTCTCGCACGTGTTTTTACTCGACTAGCCTGCGGGATGCATCCTCTCGCACGTGTTTTTACTCGACTAGCCTGCCGGATGCATCCTCTCGCACGTGTTTTTACTCGACTAGCCTGCGGGATGCATCCTCGCGCACGTATTTTTACTCGACTAGCCTGCGGGAAGCATCCTCTCGCACGTGTTTCTACTCGACTAGCCTGCTGGAAGCATCCTCTCGCACGTGTTTCTACTCGACTAGCCTGCGGGATGCATCCTCTCGCACGTGTTTTTACTCGACTAGCCTGCGGGATGCATCCTCTCGCACGTGTTTTTACTCGACTAGCCTGCGGGAAGCATCCTCTCGCACGTGTTTTTACTCGACTAGCCTGCGGGATGCATCCTCGCGCACGTGTTTTTACTGGACTAGCCTGCGGGATGCATCCTCTCGCTCGTGTTTCTACTCGACTAGCCTGCGGGATGCATCCTCTCGCACGTGTTTTTACTCGACTAGCCTGCGGGATGCATCCTCTCGCACGTGTTTCTACTCGACTAGCCTGCGTGATGCATCCTCTCGCACTTGTTTTTACTCGACTAGCCTGCGGGATGCATCCTCGCGCACGTGTTTTTACTCGACTAGCCTGCGGGAAGCATCCTCTCGCACGTGTTTCTACTCGACTAGCCTGCGGGATGCATCCTCTCGAACGTGTTTTTACTCGACTAGCATGCGGGATGCATCCTCTCGCACGTGTTTTTACTCGACTAGCCTGCGGGGTGCATCCTCTCGCACGTGTTTCTACTCGACTAGCCTGCGGGATGCATCCTCTCGCTCGTGTTTTTACACGACTAGCCTGCGGGAAGCATCCTCTAGCACGTGTTTCTACTCGACTAGCCTGCGGGATGCATCCTCTCGCTCGTGTTTTTACACGACTAGCCTGCGGGAAGCATCCTTTAGCACGTGTTTTTACTCGACTAGCCTGCGGGATGCATCCTCTCGCACGTGTTTTTACTCGACTAGCCTGCGGGATGCATCCTCTCGCACGTGTTTTTACTCGACTAGCCTGCGGGATGCATCCTCTCGCTCGTGTTTTTACTCGACTAGCCTGCGGGATGCATAATCTCGCTCGTGTTTCTACTCGACTAGCCTGCGGGATGCATCCTCTCGCACGTGTTTTTACTCGACTAGCCTGCGGGATGCATCCTCTCGCACGTGTTTCTACTCGACTAGCCTGCGTGATGCATCCTCTCGCACGTGTTTTTACTCGACTAGCCTGCGGGATGCATCCTCTCGCACGTGTTTCTACTCGACTAGCCTGCGGGAAGCATCCTCTCGCACGTGTTTTTACTCGACTAGCCTGCGGGATGCATCCTCTCGCACGTGTTTCTACTCGACTAGCCTGCGTGATGCATCCTCTGGCACGTGTTTCACCTCGACTAGCCTGCGGGATGCATCCTCTCGCACGTGTTTCAACTCGACTAGCCTGCGGGATGCATCCTCTCGCACGTGTTTCTACTCGACTAGCCTGCGGGATGCATCCTCTCGCACGTGTTTCAACTCGACTAGCCTGCGGGATGCATCCTCCCGCTCGTGTTTCTACTCGACTAGCCTGCGGGATGCATCCTCTCGCACGTGTTTTTACTCGACTAGCCTGCGGGGTGCACCCTCTCGCACGTGTTTTTACTCGACTAGCCTGCGGGAAGCATCCTCTCGCACGTGTTTTTACTCGACTAGCCTGCAGGATGCATCCTCGCGCACGTGTTTTTACTCGACTAGCCTGCGTGATGCATCCTCTCGCACGTGTTTTTACTCGACTAGCCTGCGGGATGCATCCTCGCGCACGTGTTTTTAGTCGACTAGCCTGCGGGGTGCACCCTCTCGCACGTGTTTTTACTCGACTAGCCTGCGGGAAGCATCCTCTCGCACGTGTTTTTACTCGACTAGCCTGCGGGATGCATCCTCGCGCACGTGTTTTTACTCGACTAGCCTGCGGGATGCATCCTCTCGCTCGTGTTTTTACTCGACTAGCCTGCGGGATGCATCCTCGCGCACGTGTTTTTACTCGACTAGCCTGCGGGATGCATGCTCTCGCTCGTGTTTCTACTCGACTAGCCTGCGGGATGCATCCTCTCGCACGTGTTTTTACTCGACTAGCCTGCGGGATGCATCCTCTCGCTCGTGTTTCTACTCGACTAGCCTGCGGGATGCATCCTCTCGCTCGTGTTTTTACACGACTAGCCTGCGGGAAGCATCCTCTAGCACGTGTTTTTACTCGACTAGCCTGCGGGATGCATCCTCTCGCACGTGTTTTTAGTCGACTAGCCTGCGGGATGCATCCTCTCGCACGTGTTTTTACTCGACTAGCCTGCGGGAAGCATCCTCTCGCACGTGTTTTTACTCGACTAGCCTGCGGGATGCATCCTCGCGCACGTGTTTTTACTCGACCAGCCTGCGGGATGCATCCTCTCGCTCGTGTTTCTACTCGACTAGCCTGCGGGATGCATCCTCTCGCACGTGTTTTTACTCGACTAGCCTGCGGGATGCATCCTCTCGCACGTGTTTCTACTCGACTAGCCTGCGTGATGCATCCTCTCGCACGTGTTTTTACTCGACTAGCCTGCGGGATGCATCCTCTCGCACGTGTTTTTACTCGACTAGCCTGCGGGATGCATCCTCCCGCACGTGTTTTTACTCGACTAGCCTGCGGGATGCATCCTCTCGCACGTGTTTCTACTCGACTAGCCTGCGTGATGCATCCTCTGGCACGTGTTTCACCTCGACTAGCCTGCGGGATGCATCCTCTCGCACGTGTTTCAACTCGACTAGCCTGCGGGATGCATCCTCTCGCACGTGTTTCTACTCGACCAGCCTGCGGGATGCATCCTCTCGCACGTGTTTCAACTCGACTAGCCTGCGGGATGCATCCTCCCGCTGGTGTTTCTACTCGACTAGCCAGCGGGATGCATCCTCTCGCACGTGTTTTAACTCGACTAGCCTGCGGGATGCATCCTCTCGCACGTGTTTTTACTCGACTAGCCTGCGGGGTGCACCCTCTCGCACGTGTTTTTACTCGACTAGCCTGCGGGAAGCATCCTCTCGCACGTGTTTCTACTCGACTAGCCTGCGAGATGCATCCTCTCGCACGTGTTTTTACTCGACTAGCCTGCGGGATGCATCCTCTCGCTCGTGTTTCTACTCGACTAGCCTGCGGGATGCATCCTCTCGCTCGTGTTTTAACACGACTAGCCTGCGGGAAGCATCCTCTAGCACGTGTTTTTACTCGACTAGCCTGCGGGATGCATCCTCTCGCACGTGTTTTTAGTCGACTAGCCTGCGGGATGCATCCTCTCGCACGTGTTTTTACTCGACTAGCCTGCGGGAAGCATCCTCTCGCACGTGTTTTTACTCGACTAGCCTGCGGGATGCATCCTCGCGCACGTGTTTTTACTCGACTAGCCTGCGGGATGCATCCTCTCGCTCGTGTTTCTACTCGACTAGCCTGCGGGATGCATCCTCTCGCACGTGTTTTTACTCGACTAGCCTGCGGGATGCATCCTCTCGCACGTGTTTCTACTCGACTAGCCTGCGTGATGCATCCTCTCGCACGTGTTTTTACTCGACTAGCCTGCGGGATGCATCCTCTCGCACGTGTTTTTACTCGGCTAGCCTGCGGGATGCATCCTCCCGCACGTGTTTTTACTCGACTAGCCTGCGGGATGCATCCTCGCGCACGTATTTTTACTCGACTAGCCTGCGGGATGCATCCTCGCGCACGTGTTTTTACTCGACTAGCCTGCGGGAAGCATCCTCTCGCACGTGTTTCTACTCGACTAGCCTGCGGGATGCATCCTCTCGCTCGTGTTTTTACTCGACTAGCCTGCGGGAAGCATCCTCTCGCACGTGTTTTTACTCGACTAGCCTGCGGGATGCATCCTCTCGCACGTGTTTTTACTCGACTAGCCTGCGGGATGCATCCTCGCGCACGTGTTTTTCCTCGACTAGCCTGCGGGATGCATCCTCTCGCACGTGTTTTTACTCGACTAGCCTGCGGGATGCATCCTCTCGCACGTGTTTCTACTCGACTAGCCTGCGGGATGCATCCTCTCGCACGTGTTTTTACTCGACTAGCCTGCGGGATGCATCCTCTCGCACGTGTTTCAACTCGACTAGCCTGCGGGATGCATCCTCTCGCACGTGTTTTTACTCGACTAGCCTGCGGGATGCATCCTCTCGCTCGTGTTTCTACTCGACTAGCCTGCGTGATGCATCCTCTCGCACGTGTTTTTACTCGACTAGCCTGCGGGATGCATCCTCTCGCACGTGTTTCTACTCGACTAGCCTGCGGGATGCATCCTCTCGCACGTGTTTTTACTCGACTAGCCTGCGGGATGCATCCTCTCGCACGTGTTTCTACTCGACTAGCCTGCTGGATACATCCTCTCGCACGTGTTTTTACTCGACTAGCCTGCGGGATGCATCCTCTCGCACGTGTTTCAACTCGACTAGCCTGCGGGATGCATCCTCTCTCACGTGTTTCTACTCGACTAGCCTGCGGGATGCATCCTCTCGCACGTGTTTTTACTCGACTAGCCTGCGGGATGTATCCTCTCGCACGTGTTTTTACTCGACTAGCCTGCGGGATGCATCCTCGCGCACGTGTTTTTCCTCGACTAGCCTGCGGGATGCATCCTCTCGCACGTGTTTTTACTCGACTAGCCTGCGGGATGCATCCTCTCGCACGTGTTTCTACTCGACTAGCCTGCGGGATGCATCCTCTCGCACGTGTTTCTACTCGACTAGCCTGCGTGATGCATCCTCTCGCACTTGTTTTTACTCGACTAGCCTGCGGGATGCATCCTCGCGCACGTGTTTTTACTCGACTAGCCTGCGGGAAGCATCCTCTCGCACGTGTTTCTACTCGACTAGCCTGCGGGATGCATCCTCTCGAACGTGTTTTTACTCGACTAGCCTGCGGGATGCATCCTCTCGCACGTGTTTTTACTCGACTAGCCTGCGGGGTGCATCCTCTCGCACGTGTTTCTACTCGACTAGCCTGCGGGATGCATCCTCTCGCTCGTGTTTTTACACGACTAGCCTGCGGGAAGCATCCTCTAGCACGTGTTTCTACTCGACTAGCCTGCGGGATGCATCCTCTCGCTCGTGTTTTTACACGACTAGCCTGCGGGAAGCATCCTTTAGCACGTGTTTTTACTCGACTAGCCTGCGGGATGCATCCTCTCGCACGTGTTTTTACTCGACTAGCCTGCGGGATGCATCCTCTCGCACGTGTTTTTACTCGACTAGCCTGCGGGATGCATCCTCTCGCTCGTGTTTTTACTCGACTAGCCTGCGGGATGCATAATCTCGCTCGTGTTTCTACTCGACTAGCCTGCGGGATGCATCCTCTCGCACGTGTTTTTACTCGACTAGCCTGCGGGATGCATCCTCTCGCACGTGTTTCTACTCGACTAGCCTGCGTGATGCATCCTCTCGCACGTGTTTTTACTCGACTAGCCTGCGGGATGCATCCTCTCGCACGTGTTTCTACTCGACTAGCCTGCGGGAAGCATCCTCTCGCACGTGTTTTTACTCGACTAGCCTGCGGGATGCATCCTCTCGCACGTGTTTCTACTCGACTAGCCTGCGTGATGCATCCTCTGGCACGTGTTTCACCTCGACTAGCCTGCGGGATGCATCCTCTCGCACGTGTTTCAACTCGACTAGCCTGCGGGATGCATCCTCTCGCACGTGTTTCTACTCGACTAGCCTGCGGGATGCATCCTCTCGCACGTGTTTCAACTCGACTAGCCTGCGGGATGCATCCTCCCGCTCGTGTTTCTACTCGACTAGCCTGCGGGATGCATCCTCTCGCACGTGTTTTTACTCGACTAGCCTGCGGGGTGCACCCTCTCGCACGTGTTTTTACTCGACTAGCCTGCGGGAAGCATCCTCTCGCACGTGTTTTTACTCGACTAGCCTGCAGGATGCATCCTCGCGCACGTGTTTTTACTCGACTAGCCTGCGTGATGCATCCTCTCGCACGTGTTTTTACTCGACTAGCCTGCGGGATGCATCCTCGCGCACGTGTTTTTAGTCGACTAGCCTGCGGGGTGCACCCTCTCGCACGTGTTTTTACTCGACTAGCCTGCGGGAAGCATCCTCTCGCACGTGTTTTTACTCGACTAGCCTGCGGGATGCATCCTCTCGCACGTGTTTTTACTCGACTAGCCTGCGGGATGCATCCTCTCGCACGTGTTTCTACTCGACTAGCCTGCTGGATACATCCTCTCGCACGTGTTTTTACTCGACTAGCCTGCGGGATGCATCCTCTCGCACGTGTTTCAACTCGACTAGCCTGCGGGATGCATCCTCTCTCACGTGTTTCTACTCGACTAGCCTGCGGGATGCATCCTCTCGCACGTGTTTTTACTCGACTAGCCTGCGGGATGTATCCTCTCGCACGTGTTTTTACTCGACTAGCCTGCGGGATGCATCCTCGCGCACGTGTTTTTCCTCGACTAGCCTGCGGGATGCATCCTCTCGCACGTGTTTTTACTCGACTAGCCTGCGGGATGCATCCTCTCGCACGTGTTTCTACTCGACTAGCCTGCGGGATGCATCCTCTCGCACGTGTTTTTACTCGACTAGCCTGCGGGATGCATCCTCTCGCACGTGTTTCAACTCGACTAGCCTGCGGGATGCATCCTCTCGCACGTGTTTTTACTCGACTAGCCTGCGGGATGCATCCTCTCGCACGTGTTTCTACTCGACTAGCCTGCGTGATGCATCCTCTGGCACGTGTTTCACCTCGACTAGCCTGCGGGATGCATCCTCTCGCACGTGTTTCAACTCGACTAGCCTGCGGGATGCATCCTCTCGCACGTGTTTCTACTCGACTAGCCTGCGGGATGCATCCTCTCGCACGTGTTTCAACTCGACTAGCCTGCGGGATGCATCCTCCCGCTGGTGTTTCTACTCGACTAGCCAGCGGGATGCATCCTCTCGCACGTGTTTTAACTCGACTAGCCTGCGGGATGCATCCTCTCGCACGTGTTTTTACTCGACTAGCCTGCGGGGTGCACCCTCTCGCACGTGTTTTTACTCGACTAGCCTGCGGGAAGCATCCTCTCGCACGTGTTTTTACTCGACTAGCCTGCGGGATGCATCCTCGCGCACGTGTTTTTACTCGACTAGCCTGCGGGATGCATCCTCTCGCTCGTGTTTCTACTCGACTAGCCTGCGAGATGCATCCTCTCGCACGTGTTTTTACTCGACTAGACTGCGGGATGCATCCTCTCGCTCGTGTTTCTACTCGACTAGCCTGCGGGATGCATCCTCTCGCTCGTGTTTTTACACGACTAGCCTGCGGGAAGCATCCTCTAGCACGTGTTTTTACTCGACTAGCCTGCGGGATGCATCCTCTCGCACGTGTTTTTAGTCGACTAGCCTGCGGGATGCATCCTCTCGCACGTGTTTTTACTCGACTAGCCTGCGGGAAGCATCCTCTCGCACGTGTTTTTACTCGACTAGCCTGCGGGATGCATCCTCGCGCACGTGTTTTTACTCGACTAGCCTGCGGGATGCATCCTCTCGCACGTGTTTTTACTCGACTAGCCTGCGGGGTGCACCCTCTCGCACGTGTTTTTACTCGACTAGCCTGCGGGAAGCATCCTCTCGCACGTGTTTTTACTCGACTAGCCTGCGGGATGCATCCTCGCGCACGTGTTTTTACTCGACTAGCCTGCGGGATGCATCCACTCGCTCGTGTTTCTACTCGACTAGCCTGCGGGATGCATCCTCTCGCACGTGTTTTTACTCGACTAGACTGCGGGATGCATCCTCTCGCTCGTGTTTCTACTCGACTAGCCTGCGGGATGCATCCTCTCGCTCGTGTTTTTACACGACTAGCCTGCGGGAAGCATCCTCTAGCACGTGTTTTTACTCGACTAGCCTGCGGGATGCATCCTCTCGCACGTGTTTTTAGTCGACTAGCCTGCGGGATGCATCCTCTCGCACGTGTTTTTACTCGACTAGCCTGCGGGAAGCATCCTCTCGCACGTGTTTTTACTCGACTAGCCTGCGGGATGCATCCTCGAGCACGTGTTTTTACTCGACTAGCCTGCGGGATGCATCCTCTCGCTCGTGTTTCTACTCGACTAGCCTGCGGGATGCATCCTCTCGCACGTGTTTTTACTCGACTAGCCTGCGAGATGCATCCTCTCGCACGTGTTTCTACTCGACTAGCCTGCGTGATGCATCCTCTCGCACGTGTTTTTACTCGACTAGCCTGCGGGATGCAACCTCTCGCACGTGTTCTTACTCGACTAGCCTGCGGGATGCATCCTCCCGCACGTGTTTTTACTCGACTAGCCTGCGGGATGCATCCTCGCGCACGTATTTTTACTCGACTAGCCTGCGGGATGCATCCTCGCGCACGTGTTTTTACTCGACTAGCCTGCGGGAAGCATCCTCTCGCACGTGTTTCTACTCGACTAGCCTGCGGGATGCATCCTCTCGCTCGTGTTTTTACTCGACTAGCCTGCGGGAAGCATTCTCTCGCACGTGTTTTTACTCGACTAGCCTGCGGGATGCATCCTCTCGCACGTGTTTCAACTCGACTAGCCTGCGGGATGCATCCTCTCGCACGTGTTTTTACTCGACTAGCCTGCGGGATGCATCCTCTCGCTCGTGTTTCTACTCGACTAGCCTGCGTGATGCATCCTCTCGCACGTGTTTCAACTCGACTAGCCTGCGGGATGCATCCTCTCGCACGTGTTTTTACTCGACTAGCCTGCGGGATGCATCCTCTCGCTCGTGTTTCTACTCGACTAGCCTGCGGGAAGCATCCTCTCGCACGTGTTTTTACTCGACTAGCCTGCGGGATGCATCCTCGCGCACGTGTTTTTACTCGACTAGCCTGCGGGATGCATCCACTCGCTCGTGTTTCTACTCGACTAGCCTGCGGGATGCATCCTCTCGCACGTGTTTTTACTCGACTAGACTGCGGGATGCATCCTCTCGCTCGTGTTTCTACTCGACTAGCCTGCGGGATGCATCCTCTCGCTCGTGTTTTTACACGACTAGCCTGCGGGAAGCATCCTCTAGCACGTGTTTTTACTCGACTAGCCTGCGGGATGCATCCTCTCGCACGTGTTTTTAGTCGACTAGCCTGCGGGATGCATCCTCTCGCACGTGTTTTTACTCGACTAGCCTGCGGGAAGCATCCTCTCGCACGTGTTTTTACTCGACTAGCCTGCGGGATGCATCCTCGAGCACGTGTTTTTACTCGACTAGCCTGCGGGATGCATCCTCTCGCTCGTGTTTCTACTCGACTAGCCTGCGGGATGCATCCTCTCGCACGTGTTTTTACTCGACTAGCCTGCGAGATGCATCCTCTCGCACGTGTTTCTACTCGACTAGCCTGCGTGATGCATCCTCTCGCACGTGTTTTTACTCGACTAGCCTGCGGGATGCAACCTCTCGCACGTGTTCTTACTCGACTAGCCTGCGGGATGCATCCTCCCGCACGTGTTTTTACTCGACTAGCCTGCGGGATGCATCCTCGCGCACGTATTTTTACTCGACTAGCCTGCGGGATGCATCCTCGCGCACGTGTTTTTACTCGACTAGCCTGCGGGAAGCATCCTCTCGCACGTGTTTCTACTCGACTAGCCTGCGGGATGCATCCTCTCGCTCGTGTTTTTACTCGACTAGCCTGCGGGAAGCATTCTCTCGCACGTGTTTTTACTCGACTAGCCTGCGGGATGCATCCTCTCGCACGTGTTTCAACTCGACTAGCCTGCGGGATGCATCCTCTCGCACGTGTTTTTACTCGACTAGCCTGCGGGATGCATCCTCTCGCTCGTGTTTCTACTCGACTAGCCTGCGTGATGCATCCTCTCGCACGTGTTTCAACTCGACTAGCCTGCGGGATGCATCCTCTCGCACGTGTTTTTACTCGACTAGCCTGCGGGATGCATCCTCTCGCTCGTGTTTCTACTCGACTAGCCTGCGTGATGCATCCTCTCGCACGTGTTTTTACTCGACTAGCCTGCGGGATGCATCCTCTCGCACGTGTTTCTACTCGACTAGCCTGCGGGATGCATCCTCTCGCACGTGTTTTTACTCGACTAGCCTGCGGGATGCATCCTCTCGCACGTGTTTCTACTCGACTAGCCTGCGTGATGCATCCTCTGGTACGTGTTTCACCTCGACTAGCCTGCGGGATGCATCCTCTCGCACGTGTTTCAACTCGACTAGCCTGCGGGATGCATCCTCTCGCACGTGTTTCTACTCGACTAGCCTGCGGGATGCATCCTCTCGCACGTGTTTCAACTCGACTAGCCTGCGGGATGCATCCTCCCGCTCGTGTTTCTACTCGACTAGCCTGCGGGATGCATCCTCTCGCACGTGTTTTAACTCGACTAGCCTGCGGGATGCATCCTCTCGCACGTGTTTTTACTCGACTAGCCTGCGGGATGCATCCTCGCGCACGTGTTTTTCCTCGACTAGCCTGCGGGATGCATCCTCTCGCTCGTGTTTCTACTCGACTAGCCTGCGGGATGCATCCTCTCGCACGTGTTTCAACTCGACTAGCCTGCGGGATGCATCCTCTCGCACGTGTTTCTACTCGACTAGCCTGCGGGATGCATCCTCTCGCACGTGTTTCAACTCGACTAGCCTGCGGGATGCATCCTCCCGCTCGTGTTTCTACTCGACTAGCCTGCGGGATGCATCCTCTCGCACGTGTTTTAACTCGACTAGCCTGCGGGATGCATCCTCTCGCACGTGTTTTTACTCGACTAGCCTGCGGGATGCATCCTCTCGCACGTGTTTCTACTCGACTAGCCTGCGGGATGCATCCTCTCGCACGTGTTTCAACTCGACTAGCCTGCGGGATGCATCCTCCCGCTGGTGTTTCTACTCGACTAGCCAGCGGGATGCATCCTCTCGCACGTGTTTTAACTCGACTAGCCTGCGGGATGCATCCTCTCGCACGTGTTTTTACTCGACTAGCCTGCGGGGTGCACCCTCTCGCACGTGTTTTTACTCGACTAGCCTGCGGGAAGCATCCTCTCGCACGTGTTTTTACTCGACTAGCCTGCGGGATGCATCCTCGCGCACGTGTTTTTACTCGACTAGCCTGCGGGATGCATCCACTCGCTCGTGTTTCTACTCGACTAGCCTGCGGGATGCATCCTCTCGCACGTGTTTTTACTCGACTAGACTGCGGGATGCATCCTCTCGCTCGTGTTTCTACTCGACTAGCCTGCGGGATGCATCCTCTCGCTCGTGTTTTTACACGACTAGCCTGCGGGAAGCATCCTCTAGCACGTGTTTTTACTCGACTAGCCTGCGGGATGCATCCTCTCGCACGTGTTTTTAGTCGACTAGCCTGCGGGATGCATCCTCTCGCACGTGTTTTTACTCGACTAGCCTGCGGGAAGCATCCTCTCGCACGTGTTTTTACTCGACTAGCCTGCGGGATGCATCCTCGAGCACGTGTTTTTACTCGACTAGCCTGCGGGATGCATCCTCTCGCTCGTGTTTCTACTCGACTAGCCTGCGGGATGCATCCTCTCGCACGTGTTTTTACTCGACTAGCCTGCGAGATGCATCCTCTCGCACGTGTTTCTACTCGACTAGCCTGCGTGATGCATCCTCTCGCACGTGTTTTTACTCGACTAGCCTGCGGGATGCAACCTCTCGCACGTGTTCTTACTCGACTAGCCTGCGGGATGCATCCTCCCGCACGTGTTTTTACTCGACTAGCCTGCGGGATGCATCCTCGCGCACGTATTTTTACTCGACTAGCCTGCGGGATGCATCCTCGCGCACGTGTTTTTACTCGACTAGCCTGCGGGAAGCATCCTCTCGCACGTGTTTCTACTCGACTAGCCTGCGGGATGCATCCTCTCGCTCGTGTTTTTACTCGACTAGCCTGCGGGAAGCATTCTCTCGCACGTGTTTTTACTCGACTAGCCTGCGGGATGCATCCTCGCGCACGTGTTTTTCCTCGACTAGCCTGCGGGATGCATCCTCTCGCACGTGTTTTTACTCGACTAGCCTGCGGGATGCATCCTCTCGCACGTGTTTCTACTCGACTAGCCTGCTGGATACATCCTCTCGCACGTGTTTTTACTCGACTAGCCTGCGGGATGCATCCTCTCGCACGTGTTTCAACTCGACTAGCCTGCGGGATGCATCCTCTCTCACGTGTTTCTACTCGACTAGCCTGCGGGATGCATCCTCTCGCACGTGTTTTTACTCGACTAGCCTGCGGGATGCATCCTCGCGCACGTGTTTTTACTCGACTAGCCTGCGGGAAGCATCCTCTCGCACGTGTTTCTACTCGACTAGCCTGCGGGATGCATCCTCTCGCTCGTGTTTTTACTCGACTAGCCTGCGGGAAGCATTCTCTCGCACGTGTTTTTACTCGACTAGCCTGCGGGATGCATCCTCGCGCACGTGTTTTTCCTCGACTAGCCTGCGGGATGCATCCTCTCGCACGTGTTTTTACTCGACTAGCCTGCGGGATGCATTCTCTCGCACGTGTTTCTACTCGACTAGCCTGCTGGATACATCCTCTCGCACGTGTTTTTACTCGACTAGCCTGCGGGATGCATCCTCTCGCACGTGTTTCAACTCGACTAGCCTGCGGGATGCATCCTCTCTCACGTGTTTCTACTCGACTAGCCTGCGGGATGCATCCTCTCGCACGTGTTTTTACTCGACTAGCCTGCGGGATGCATCCTCTCGCACGTGTTTTTACTCGACTAGCCTGCGGGATGCATCCTCGCGCACGTGTTTTTCCTCGACTAGCCTGCGGGATGCATCCTCTCGCACGTGTTTTTACTCGACTAGCCTGCGGGATGCATCCTCTCGCACGTGTTTCTACTCGACTAGCCTGCGGGATGCATCCTCTCGCACGTGTTTTTACTCGACTAGCCTGCGGGATGCATCCTCTCGCACGTGTTTCAACTCGACTAGCCTGCGGGATGCATCCTCTCGCACGTGTTTTTACTCGACTAGCCTGCGGGATGCATCCTCTCGCTCGTGTTTCTACTCGACTAGCCTGCGTGATGCATCCTCTCGCACGTGTTTTTACTCGACTAGCCTGCGGGATGCATCCTCTCGCACGTGTTTCTACTCGACTAGCCTGCGGGATGCATCCTCTCGCACGTGTTTTTACTCGACTAGCCTGCGGGATGCATCCTCTCGCACGTGTTTCTACTCGACTAGCCTGCGTGATGCATCCTCTGGTACGTGTTTCACCTCGACTAGCCTGCGGGATGCATCCTCTCGCACGTGTTTCAACTCGACTAGCCTGCGGGATGCATCCTCTCGCACGTGTTTCTACTCGACTAGCCTGCGGGATGCATCCTCTCGCACGTGTTTCAACTCGACTAGCCTGCGGGATGCATCCTCCCGCTCGTGTTTCTACTCGACTAGCCTGCGGGATGCATCCTCTCGCACGTGTTTTAACTCGACTAGCCTGCGGGATGCATCCTCTCGCACGTGTTTTTACTCGACTAGCCTGCGGGATGCATCCTCGCGCACGTGTTTTTCCTCGACTAGCCTGCGGGATGCATCCTCTCGCTCGTGTTTCTACTCGACTAGCCTGCGGGATGCATCCTCTCGCACGTGTTTCAACTCGACTAGCCTGCGGGATGCATCCTCTCGCACGTGTTTCTACTCGACTAGCCTGCGGGATGCATCCTCTCGCACGTGTTTCAACTCGACTAGCCTGCGGGATGCATCCTCCCGCTCGTGTTTCTACTCGACTAGCCTGCGGGATGCATCCTCTCGCACGTGTTTTAACTCGACTAGCCTGCGGGATGCATCCTCTCGCACGTGTTTTTACTCGACTAGCCTGCGGGATGCATCCTTTCGCACGTGTTTCTACTCGACTAGCCTGCGGGATGCATCCTCTCGCACGTGTTTCAACTCGACTAGCCTGCGGGATGCATCCTCCCGCTGGTGTTTCTACTCGACTAGCCAGCGGGATGCATCCTCTCGCACGTGTTTTAACTCGACTAGCCTGCGGGATGCATCCTCTCGCACGTGTTTTTACTCGACTAGCCTGCGGGGTGCACCCTCTCGCACGTGTTTTTACTCGACTAGCCTGCGGGAAGCATCCTCTCGCACGTGTTTTTACTCGACTAGCCTGCGGGATGCATCCTCGCGCACGTGTTTTTACTCGACTAGCCTGCGGGATGCATCCACTCGCTCGTGTTTCTACTCGACTAGCCTGCGGGATGCATCCTCTCGCACGTGTTTTTACTCGACTAGACTGCGGGATGCATCCTCTCGCTCGTGTTTCTACTCGACTAGCCTGCGGGATGCATCCTCTCGCTCGTGTTTTTACACGACTAGCCTGCGGGAAGCATCCTCTAGCACGTGTTTTTACTCGACTAGCCTGCGGGATGCATCCTCTCGCACGTGTTTTTAGTCGACTAGCCTGCGGGATGCATCCTCTCGCACGTGTTTTTACTCGACTAGCCTGCGGGAAGCATCCTCTCGCACGTGTTTTTACTCGACTAGCCTGCGGGATGCATCCTCGAGCACGTGTTTTTACTCGACTAGCCTGCGGGATGCATCCTCTCGCTCGTGTTTCTACTCGACTAGCCTGCGGGATGCATCCTCTCGCACGTGTTTTTACTCGACTAGCCTGCGAGATGCATCCTCTCGCACGTGTTTCTACTCGACTAGCCTGCGTGATGCATCCTCTCGCACGTGTTTTTACTCGACTAGCCTGCGGGATGCAACCTCTCGCACGTGTTCTTACTCGACTAGCCTGCGGGATGCATCCTCCCGCACGTGTTTTTACTCGACTAGCCTGCGGGATGCATCCTCGCGCACGTATTTTTACTCGACTAGCCTGCGGGATGCATCCTCGCGCACGTGTTTTTACTCGACTAGCCTGCGGGAAGCATCCTCTCGCACGTGTTTCTACTCGACTAGCCTGCGGGATGCATCCTCTCGCTCGTGTTTTTACTCGACTAGCCTGCGGGAAGCATTCTCTCGCACGTGTTTTTACTCGACTAGCCTGCGGGATGCATCCTCTCGCACGTGTTTCAACTCGACTAGCCTGCGGGATGCATCCTCCCGCTCGTGTTTCTACTCGACTAGCCTGCGGGATGCATCCTCTCGCACGTGTTTTAACTCGACTAGCCTGCGGGATGCATCCTCTCGCACGTGTTTTTACTCGACTAGCCTGCGGGATGCATCCTCGCGCACGTGTTTTTCCTCGACTAGCCTGCGGGATGCATCCTCTCGCACGTGTTTTTACTCGACTAGCCTGCGGGATGCATCCTCTCGCACGTGTTTTAACTCGACTAGCCTGCGGGATGCATCCTCTCGCACGTGTTTTTACTCGACTAGCCTGCGGGATGCATCCTCGCGCACGTGTTTTTCCTCGACTAGCCTGCGGGATGCATCCTCTCGCACGTGTTTTTACTCGACTAGCCTGCGGGATGCATCCTCTCGCACGTGTTTCTACTCGACTAGCCTGCTGGATACATCCTCTCGCACGTGTTTTTACTCGACTAGCCTGCGGGATGCATCCTCTCGCACGTGTTTCAACTCGACTAGCCTGCGGGATGCATCCTCTCTCACGTGTTTCTACTCGACTAGCCTGCGGGATGCATCCTCTCGCACGTGTTTTTACTCGACTAGCCTGCGGGATGCATCCTCTCGCACGTGTTTTTACTCGACTAGCCTGCGGGATGCATCCTCGCGCACGTGTTTTTCCTCGACTAGCCTGCGGGATGCATCCTCTCGCACGTGTTTTTACTCGACTAGCCTGCGGGATGCATCCTCTCGCACGTGTTTCTACTCGACTAGCCTGCTGGATACATCCTCTCGCACGTGTTTTTACTCGACTAGCCTGCGGGATGCATCCTCTCGCACGTGTTTCAACTCGACTAGCCTGCGGGATGCATCCTCTCTCACGTGTTTCTACTCGACTAGCCTGCGGGATGCATCCTCTCGCACGTGTTTTTACTCGACTAGCCTGCGGGATGCATCCTCGCGCACGTGTTTTTACTCGACTAGCCTGCGGGAAGCATCCTCTCGCACGTGTTTCTACTCGACTAGCCTGCGGGATGCATCCTCTCGCTCGTGTTTTTACTCGACTAGCCTGCGGGAAGCATTCTCTCGCACGTGTTTTTACTCGACTAGCCTGCGGGATGCATCCTCGCGCACGTGTTTTTCCTCGACTAGCCTGCGGGATGCATCCTCTCGCACGTGTTTTTACTCGACTAGCCTGCGGGATGCATTCTCTCGCACGTGTTTCTACTCGACTAGCCTGCTGGATACATCCTCTCGCACGTGTTTTTACTCGACTAGCCTGCGGGATGCATCCTCTCGCACGTGTTTCAACTCGACTAGCCTGCGGGATGCATCCTCTCTCACGTGTTTCTACTCGACTAGCCTGCGGGATGCATCCTCTCGCACGTGTTTTTACTCGACTAGCCTGCGGGATGCATCCTCTCGCACGTGTTTTTACTCGACTAGCCTGCGGGATGCATCCTCGCGCACGTGTTTTTCCTCGACTAGCCTGCGGGATGCATCCTCTCGCACGTGTTTTTACTCGACTAGCCTGCGGGATGCATCCTCTCGCACGTGTTTCTACTCGACTAGCCTGCGGGATGCATCCTCTCGCACGTGTTTTTACTCGACTAGCCTGCGGGATGCATCCTCTCGCACGTGTTTCAACTCGACTAGCCTGCGGGATGCATCCTCTCGCACGTGTTTTTACTCGACTAGCCTGCGGGATGCATCCTCTCGCTCGTGTTTCTACTCGACTAGCCTGCGTGATGCATCCTCTCGCACGTGTTTTTACTCGACTAGCCTGCGGGATGCATCCTCTCGCACGTGTTTCTACTCGACTAGCCTGCGGGATGCATCCTCTCGCACGTGTTTTTACTCGACTAGCCTGCGGGATGCATCCTCTCGCACGTGTTTCTACTCGACTAGCCTGCGTGATGCATCCTCTGGTACGTGTTTCACCTCGACTAGCCTGCGGGATGCATCCTCTCGCACGTGTTTCAACTCGACTAGCCTGCGGGATGCATCCTCTCGCACGTGTTTCTACTCGACTAGCCTGCGGGATGCATCCTCTCGCACGTGTTTCAACTCGACTAGCCTGCGGGATGCATCCTCCCGCTCGTGTTTCTACTCGACTAGCCTGCGGGATGCATCCTCTCGCACGTGTTTTAACTCGACTAGCCTGCGGGATGCATCCTCTCGCACGTGTTTTTACTCGACTAGCCTGCGGGATGCATCCTCGCGCACGTGTTTTTCCTCGACTAGCCTGCGGGATGCATCCTCTCGCTCGTGTTTCTACTCGACTAGCCTGCGGGATGCATCCTCTCGCACGTGTTTCAACTCGACTAGCCTGCGGGATGCATCCTCTCGCACGTGTTTCTACTCGACTAGCCTGCGGGATGCATCCTCTCGCACGTGTTTCAACTCGACTAGCCTGCGGGATGCATCCTCCCGCTCGTGTTTCTACTCGACTAGCCTGCGGGATGCATCCTCTCGCACGTGTTTTAACTCGACTAGCCTGCGGGATGCATCCTCTCGCACGTGTTTTTACTCGACTAGCCTGCGGGATGCATCCTCTCGCACGTGTTTCTACTCGACTAGCCTGCGGGATGCATCCTCTCGCACGTGTTTCAACTCGACTAGCCTGCGGGATGCATCCTCCCGCTGGTGTTTCTACTCGACTAGCCAGCGGGATGCATCCTCTCGCACGTGTTTTAACTCGACTAGCCTGCGGGATGCATCCTCTCGCACGTGTTTTTACTCGACTAGCCTGCGGGGTGCACCCTCTCGCACGTGTTTTTACTCGACTAGCCTGCGGGAAGCATCCTCTCGCACGTGTTTTTACTCGACTAGCCTGCGGGATGCATCCTCGCGCACGTGTTTTTACTCGACTAGCCTGCGGGATGCATCCACTCGCTCGTGTTTCTACTCGACTAGCCTGCGGGATGCATCCTCTCGCACGTGTTTTTACTCGACTAGACTGCGGGATGCATCCTCTCGCTCGTGTTTCTACTCGACTAGCCTGCGGGATGCATCCTCTCGCTCGTGTTTTTACACGACTAGCCTGCGGGAAGCATCCTCTAGCACGTGTTTTTACTCGACTAGCCTGCGGGATGCATCCTCTCGCACGTGTTTTTAGTCGACTAGCCTGCGGGATGCATCCTCTCGCACGTGTTTTTACTCGACTAGCCTGCGGGAAGCATCCTCTCGCACGTGTTTTTACTCGACTAGCCTGCGGGATGCATCCTCGAGCACGTGTTTTTACTCGACTAGCCTGCGGGATGCATCCTCTCGCTCGTGTTTCTACTCGACTAGCCTGCGGGATGCATCCTCTCGCACGTGTTTTTACTCGACTAGCCTGCGAGATGCATCCTCTCGCACGTGTTTCTACTCGACTAGCCTGCGTGATGCATCCTCTCGCACGTGTTTTTACTCGACTAGCCTGCGGGATGCAACCTCTCGCACGTGTTCTTACTCGACTAGCCTGCGGGATGCATCCTCCCGCACGTGTTTTTACTCGACTAGCCTGCGGGATGCATCCTCGCGCACGTATTTTTACTCGACTAGCCTGCGGGATGCATCCTCGCGCACGTGTTTTTACTCGACTAGCCTGCGGGAAGCATCCTCTCGCACGTGTTTCTACTCGACTAGCCTGCGGGATGCATCCTCTCGCTCGTGTTTTTACTCGACTAGCCTGCGGGAAGCATTCTCTCGCACGTGTTTTTACTCGACTAGCCTGCGGGATGCATCCTCGCGCACGTGTTTTTCCTCGACTAGCCTGCGGGATGCATCCTCTCGCACGTGTTTTTACTCGACTAGCCTGCGGGATGCATCCTCTCGCACGTGTTTCTACTCGACTAGCCTGCTGGATACATCCTCTCGCACGTGTTTTTACTCGACTAGCCTGCGGGATGCATCCTCTCGCACGTGTTTCAACTCGACTAGCCTGCGGGATGCATCCTCTCTCACGTGTTTCTACTCGACTAGCCTGCGGGATGCATCCTCTCGCACGTGTTTTTACTCGACTAGCCTGCGGGATGCATCCTCTCGCACGTGTTTTTACTCGACTAGCCTGCGGGATGCATCCTCGCGCACGTGTTTTTCCTCGACTAGCCTGCGGGATGCATCCTCTCGCACGTGTTTTTACTCGACTAGCCTGCGGGATGCATCCTCTCGCACGTGTTTCTACTCGACTAGCCTGCGGGATGCATCCTCTCGCACGTGTTTTTACTCGACTAGCCTGCGGGATGCATCCTCTCGCTCGTGTTTCTACTCGACTAGCCTGCGTGATGCATCCTCTCGCACGTGTTTTTACTCGACTAGCCTGCGGGATGCATCCTCTCGCACGTGTTTCTACTCGACTAGCCTGCGGGATGCATCCTCTCGCACGTGTTTTTACTCGACTAGCCTGCGGGATGCATCCTCTCGCACGTGTTTCTACTCGACTAGCCTGCGTGATGCATCCTCTGGTACGTGTTTCACCTCGACTAGCCTGCGGGATGCATCCTCTCGCACGTGTTTCAACTCGACTAGCCTGCGGGATGCATCCTCTCGCACGTGTTTCTACTCGACTAGCCTGCGGGATGCATCCTCTCGCACGTGTTTCAACTCGACTAGCCTGCGGGATGCATCCTCCCGCTCGTGTTTCTACTCGACTAGCCTGCGGGATGCATCCTCTCGCACGTGTTTTAACTCGACTAGCCTGCGGGATGCATCCTCTCGCACGTGTTTTTACTCGACTAGCCTGCGGGATGCATCCTCGCGCACGTGTTTTTCCTCGACTAGCCTGCGGGATGCATCCTCTCGCACGTGTTTTTACTCGACTAGCCTGCGGGATGCATCCTCTCGCACGTGTTTCTACTCGACTAGCCTGCTGGATACATCCTCTCGCACGTGTTTTTACTCGACTAGCCTGCGGGATGCATCCTCTCGCACGTGTTTCAACTCGACTAGCCTGCGGGATGCATCCTCTCTCACGTGTTTCTACTCGACTAGCCTGCGGGATGCATCCTCTCGCACGTGTTTTTACTCGACTAGCCTGCGGGATGCATCCTCTCGCACGTGTTTTTACTCGACTAGCCTGCGGGATGCATCCTCGCGCACGTGTTTTTCCTCGACTAGCCTGCGGGATGCATCCTCTCGCACGTGTTTTTACTCGACTAGCCTGCGGGATGCATCCTCTCGCACGTGTTTCTACTCGACTAGCCTGCGGGATGCATCCTCTCGCACGTGTTTTTACTCGACTAGCCTGCGGGATGCATCCTCTCGCACGTGTTTCAACTCGACTAGCCTGCGGGATGCATCCTCTCGCACGTGTTTTTACTCGACTAGCCTGCGGGATGCATCCTCTCGCTCGTGTTTCTACTCGACTAGCCTGCGTGATGCATCCTCTCGCACGTGTTTTTACTCGACTAGCCTGCGGGATGCATCCTCTCGCACGTGTTTCTACTCGACTAGCCTGCGGGATGCATCCTCTCGCACGTGTTTTTACTCGACTAGCCTGCGGGATGCATCCTCTCGCACGTGTTTCTACTCGACTAGCCTGCGTGATGCATCCTCTGGTACGTGTTTCACCTCGACTAGCCTGCGGGATGCATCCTCTCGCACGTGTTTCAACTCGACTAGCCTGCGGGATGCATCCTCTCGCACGTGTTTCTACTCGACTAGCCTGCGGGATGCATCCTCTCGCACGTGTTTCAACTCGACTAGCCTGCGGGATGCATCCTCCCGCTCGTGTTTCTACTCGACTAGCCTGCGGGATGCATCCTCTCGCACGTGTTTTAACTCGACTAGCCTGCGGGATGCATCCTCTCGCACGTGTTTTTACTCGACTAGCCTGCGGGATGCATCCTCTCGCACGTGTTTCTACTCGACTAGCCTGCGGGATGCATCCTCTCGCACGTGTTTCAACTCGACTAGCCTGCGGGATGCATCCTCCCGCTGGTGTTTCTACTCGACTAGCCAGCGGGATGCATCCTCTCGCACGTGTTTTAACTCGACTAGCCTGCGGGATGCATCCTCTCGCACGTGTTTTTACTCGACTAGCCTGCGGGGTGCACCCTCTCGCACGTGTTTTTACTCGACTAGCCTGCGGGAAGCATCCTCTCGCACGTGTTTTTACTCGACTAGCCTGCGGGATGCATCCTCGCGCACGTGTTTTTACTCGACTAGCCTGCGGGATGCATCCACTCGCTCGTGTTTCTACTCGACTAGCCTGCGGGATGCATCCTCTCGCACGTGTTTTTACTCGACTAGACTGCGGGATGCATCCTCTCGCTCGTGTTTCTACTCGACTAGCCTGCGGGATGCATCCTCTCGCTCGTGTTTTTACACGACTAGCCTGCGGGAAGCATCCTCTAGCACGTGTTTTTACTCGACTAGCCTGCGGGATGCATCCTCTCGCACGTGTTTTTAGTCGACTAGCCTGCGGGATGCATCCTCTCGCACGTGTTTTTACTCGACTAGCCTGCGGGAAGCATCCTCTCGCACGTGTTTTTACTCGACTAGCCTGCGGGATGCATCCTCGCGCACGTGTTTTTACTCGACTAGCCTGCGGGATGCATCCTCTCGCTCGTGTTTCTACTCGACTAGCCTGCGGGATGCATCCTCTCGCACGTGTTTCTACTCGACTAGCCTGCGGGATGCATCCTCTCGCACGTGTTTTTACTCGACTAGCCTGCGGGATGCATCCTCTCGCACGTGTTTTTACTCGACTAGCCTGCGGGATGCATCCTCTCGCACGTGTTTCTACTCGACTAGCCTGCTGGATACATCCTCTCGCACGTGTTTTTACTCGACTAGCCTGCGGGATGCATCCTCTCGCACGTGTTTCAACTCGACTAGCCTGCGGGATGCATCCTCTCTCACGTGTTTCTACTCGACTAGCCTGCGGGATGCATCCTCTCGCAAGTGTTTTTACTCGACTAGCCTGCGGGATGCATCCTCTCGCACGTGTTTTTACTCGACTAGCCTGCGGGATGCATCCTCGCGCACGTGTTTTTCCTCGACTAGCCTGCGGGATGCATCCTCTCGCACGTGTTTTTACTCGACTAGCCTGCGGGATGCATCCTCTCGCACGTGTTTCTACTCGACTAGCCTGCGGGATGCATCCTCTCGCACGTGTTTTTACTCGACTAGCCTGCGGGATGCATCCTCTCGCACGTGTTTCAACTCGACTAGCCTGCGGGATGCATCCTCTCGCACGTGTTTTTACTCGACTAGCCTGCGGGATGCATCCTCTCGCTCGTGTTTCTACTCGACTAGCCTGCGTGATGCATCCTCTCGCACGTGTTTTTACTCGACTAGCCTGCGGGATGCATCCTCTCGCACGTGTTTCTACTCGACTAGCCTGCGGGATGCATCCTCTCGCACGTGTTTTTACTCGACTAGCCTGCGGGATGCATCCTCTCGCACGTGTTTCTACTCGACTAGCCTGCGTGATGCATCCTCTGGTACGTGTTTCACCTCGACTAGCCTGCGGGATGCATCCTCTCGCACGTGTTTCAACTCGACTAGCCTGCGGGATGCATCCTCTCGCACGTGTTTCTACTCGACTAGCCTGCGGGATGCATCCTCTCGCACGTGTTTCAACTCGACTAGCCTGCGGGATGCATCCTCCCGCTCGTGTTTCTACTCGACTAGCCTGCGGGATGCATCCTCTCGCACGTGTTTTAACTCGACTAGCCTGCGGGATGCATCCTCTCGCACGTGTTTTTACTCGACTAGCCTGCGGGATGCATCCTCTCGCACGTGTTTCTACTCGACTAGCCTGCGGGATGCATCCTCTCGCACGTGTTTCAACTCGACTAGCCTGCGGGATGCATCCTCCCGCTGGTGTTTCTACTCGACTAGCCAGCGGGATGCATCCTCTCGCACGTGTTTTAACTCGACTAGCCTGCGGGATGCATCCTCTCGCACGTGTTTTTACTCGACTAGCCTGCGGGGTGCACCCTCTCGCACGTGTTTTTACTCGACTAGCCTGCGGGAAGCATCCTCTCGCACGTGTTTTTACTCGACTAGCCTGCGGGATGCATCCTCGCGCACGTGTTTTTACTCGACTAGCCTGCGGGATGCATCCTCTCGCTCGTGTTTCTACTCGACTAGCCTGCGGGATGCATCCTCTCGCACGTGTTTCAACTCGACTAGCCTGCGGGATGCATCCTCTCTCACGTGTTTCTACTCGACTAGCCTGCGGGATGCATCCTCTCGCACGTGTTTTTACTCGACTAGCCTGCGGGATGCATCCTCTCGCACGTGTTTTTACTCGACTAGCCTGCGGGATGCATCCTCGCGCACGTGTTTTTCCTCGACTAGCCTGCGGGATGCATCCTCTCGCACGTGTTTTTACTCGACTAGCCTGCGGGATGCATCCTCTCGCACGTGTTTCTACTCGACTAGCCTGCGGGATGCATCCTCTCGCACGTGTTTTTACTCGACTAGCCTGCGGGATGCATCCTCTCGCACGTGTTTCAACTCGACTAGCCTGCGGGATGCATCCTCTCGCACGTGTTTTTACTCGACTAGCCTGCGGGATGCATCCTCTCGCTCGTGTTTCTACTTGACTAGCCTGCGTGATGCATCCTCTCGCACGTGTTTTTACTCGACTAGCCTGCGGGATGCATCCTCTCGCACGTGTTTCTACTCGACTAGCCTGCGGGATGCATCCTCTCGCACGTGTTTTTACTCGACTAGCCTGCGGGATGCATCCTCTCGCACGTGTTTCTACTCGACTAGCCTGCGTGATGCATCCTCTGGCACGTGTTTCACCTCGACTAGCCTGCGGGATGCATCCTCTCGCACGTGTTTCAACTCGACTAGCCTGCGGGATGCATCCTCTCGCACGTGTTTCTACTCGACTAGCCTGCGGGATGCATCCTCTCGCACGTGTTTCAACTCGACTAGCCTGCGGGATGCATCCTCCCGCTCGTGTTTCTACTCGACTAGCCTGCGGGATGCATCCTCTCGCACGTGTTTTAACTCGACTAGCCTGCGGGATGCATCCTCTCGCACGTGTTTTTACTCGACTAGCTTGCGGGGTGCACCCTCTCGCACGTGTTTTTACTCGACTAGCCTGCGGGAAGCATCCTCTCGCACGTGTTTTTACTCGACTAGCCTGCGGGATGCATCCTCGCGCACGTGTTTTTACTCGACTAGCCTGCGGGATGCATCCTCTCGCTCGTGTTTCTACTCGACTAGCCTGCGGGATGCATCCTCTCGCACGTGTTTTTACTCGACTAGCCTGCGGGATGCATCCTCTCGCACGTGTTTCTACTCGACTAGCCTGCGTGATGCATCCTCTCGCACGTGTTTTTACTCGACTAGCCTGCGGGATGCATCCTCGCGCACGTGTTTTTACTCGACTAGCCTGCGGGAAGCATCCTCTCGCACGTGTTTCTACTCGACTAGCCTGCGGGATGCATCCTCTCGCTCGTGTTTTTACTCGACTAGCCTGCGGGAAGCATTCTCTCGCACGTGTTTTTACTCGACTAGCCTGCGGGATGCATCCTCGCGCACGTGTTTTTCCTCGACTAGCCTGCGGGATGCATCCTCTCGCACGTGTTTTTACTCGACTAGCCTGCGGGATGCATCCTCTCGCTCGTGTTTCTACTCGACTAGCCTGCGGGATGCATCCTCTCGCACGTGTTTTTACTCGACTAGCCTGCGGGATGCATCCTCTCGCACGTGTTTCTACTCGACTAGCCTGCGTGATGCATCCTCTCGCACGTGTTTTTACTCGACTAGCCTGCGGGATGCATCCTCTCGCACGTGTCTTTACTCGACTAGCCTGCGGGATGCATCCTCTCGCACGTGTTTTTACTCGACTAGCCTGCGGGATGCATCCTCGCGCACGTATTTTTACTCGACTAGCCTGCGGGAAGCATCCTCTCGCACGTGTTTCTACTCGACTAGCCTGCGGGAAGCATCCTCTCGCACGTGTTTCTACTCGACTAGCCTGCGGGATGCATCCTCTCGCTCGTGTTTTTACACGACTAGCCTGCGGGAAGCATCCTCTAGCACGTGTTTTTACTCGACTAGCCTGCGGGATGCATCCTCTCGCACGTGTTTTTACTCGACTAGCCTGCGGGATGCATCCTCTCGCACGTGTTTTTACTCGACCAGCCTGCGGGATGCATCCTCGCGCACGTGTTTTTACTCGACTAGCCTGCGGGAAGCATCCTCTCGCACGTGTTTCTACTCGACTAGCCTGCGGGATGCATCCTCTCGCTCGTGTTTTTACTCGACTAGCCTGCGGGAAGCATCCTCTCGCACGTGTTTTTACTCGACTAGCCTGCGGGATGCATCCTCTCGCACGTGTTTCTACTCGACTAGCCTGCGGGATGCTTCCTCTCGCACGTGTTTTTACTCGACTAGCCTGCGGGATGCATCCTCGCGCACGTGTTTTTCCACGACTAGCCTGCGGGATGCATCTTCTCGCACGTGTTTTTACTCGACTAGCCAGCGGGATGCATCCTCTCGCACGTGTTTCTACTCGACTAGCCTGCGGGATACATCCTCTCGCACGTGTTTTTACTCGACTAGCCTGTGGGATGCATCCTCTCGCACGTGTTTCAACTCGACTAGCCTGCGGGATGCATCCTCTCGCACGTGTTTTTACTCGACTAGCCTGCGGGATGCATCCTCTCGCACGTGTTTTTACTCGACCAGCCTGCGGGATGCATCCTCGCGCAGGTGTTTTTACTCGACTAGCCTGCGGGAAGCATCCTCTCGCACGTGTTTCTACTCGACTAGCCTGCGGGTTGCATCCTCTCGCACGTGTTTGTACTCGACTAGCCTGCGGGATGCATCCTCTCGCACGTGTTTTTACTCGACTAGCCAGCGGGATGCATCCTCTCGCACGTGTTTCTACTCGACTAGCCTGCGGGATACATCCTCTCGCACGTGTTTTTACTCGACTAGCCTGTAGGATGCATCCTCTCGCACGTGTTTCAACTCGACTAGCCTGCGGGATGCATCCTCTCGCATGTGTTTTTACTCGACTAGTCTGCGGGATGCATCCTCTCGCACGTGTTTTTCCTCGACTAGCCTGCGGGATGCATCTTCTCGCACGTGTTTTTACTCGACTAGCCAGCGGGATGCATCCTCTCGCACGTGTTTCTACTCGACTAGCCTGCGGGATACATCCTCTCGCACGTGTTTTTACTCGACTAGCCTGTAGGATGCATCCTCTCGCACGTGTTTCAACTCGACTAGCCTGCGGGATGCATCCTCTCGCACGTGTTTTTACTCGACTAGTCTGCGGGATGCATCCTCTCGCACGTGTTTCAACTCGACTCGCCTGCGGGATGCATCCTCTCGCACGTGATTTAACTCGACTAGCCTGCGGGATGCATCCTCTCGCACGTGTTTTTACTCGACTAGCCTGCGGGATACATCCTCTCGCACGTGTTTCTACTCGACTAGCCTACGTGATGCATCCTCTCGCACGTGTTTTTACTCGACTAGCCTGCGGGATGCATCCTCTCGCACGTGTTTTTACTCGACTAGCCTGCGGGAAGCATCCTCTCGCACGTGTTTTTACTCGTCTAGCCTGCGGGATGCATCCTCGCGCACGTGTTTTTACTGGACTAGCCTGCGGGATGCATCCTCTCGCTCGTGTTTCTACTCGACTAGCCTGCGGGATGCATCCTCTCGCACGTGTTTTTACTCGCCTAGCCTGCGGGATGCATCCTCTCGCACGTGTTTCTACTCGACTAGCCTGCGTGATGCATCCTCTCGCACGTGTTTTTACTCGACTAGCCTGCGGGATGCATCCTCGCGCACGTGTTTTTACTCGACTAGTCTGCGGGAAGCATCCTCTCGCACGTGTTTCTACTCGACTAGCCTGCGTGATGCATCCTCTCGCACGTGTTTTTACTCGACTAGCCTGCGGGATGCATCCTCTCGCACGTGTTTTTACTCGACTAGCCTGCCGGATGCATCCTCTCGCACGTGTTTTTACTCGACTAGCCTGCGGGATGCATCCTCGCGCACGTATTTTTACTCGACTAGCCTGCGGGAAGCATCCTCTCGCACGTGTTTCTACTCGACTAGCCTGCTGGAAGCATCCTCTCGCACGTGTTTCTACTCGACTAGCCTGCGGGATGCATCCTCTCGCACGTGTTTTTACTCGACTAGCCTGCGGGATGCATCCTCTCGCACGTGTTTTTACTCGACTAGCCTGCGGGAAGCATCCTCTCGCACGTGTTTTTACTCGACTAGCCTGCGGGATGCATCCTCTCGCTCGTGTTTTTACACGACTAGCCTGCGGGAAGCATCCTTTAGCACGTGTTTTTACTCGACTAGCCTGCGGGATGCATCCTCTCGCACGTGTTTTTACTCGACTAGCCTGCGGGATGCATCCTCTCGCACGTGTTTTTACTCGACTAGCCTGCGGGATGCATCCTCTCGCTCGTGTTTTTACTCGACTAGCCTGCGGGATGCATAATCTCGCTCGTGTTTCTACTCGACTAGCCTGCGGGATGCATCCTCTCGCACGTGTTTTTACTCGACTAGCCTGCGGGATGCATCCTCTCGCACGTGTTTCTACTCGACTAGCCTGCGTGATGCATCCTCTCGCACGTGTTTTTACTCGACTAGCCTGCGGGATGCATCCTCTCGCACGTGTTTCTACTCGACTAGCCTGCGGGATGCATCCTCTCGCACGTGTTTTTACTCGACTAGCCTGCGGGATGCATCCTCTCGCACGTGTTTCTACTCGACTAGCCTGCGTGATGCATCCTCTGGCACGTGTTTCACCTCGACTAGCCTGCGGGATGCATCCTCTCGCACGTGTTTCAACTCGACTAGCCTGCGGGATGCATCCTCTCGCACGTGTTTCTACTCGACTAGCCTGCGGTATGCATCCTCTCGCACGTGTTTCAACTCGACTAGCCTGCGGGATGCATCCTCCCGCTCGTGTTTCTACTCGACTAGCCTGCGGGATGCATCCTCTCGCACGTGTTTTAACTCGACTAGCCTGCGGGATGCATCCTCTCGCACGTGTTTTTACTCGACTAGCCTGCGGGGTGCACCCTCTCGCACGTGTTTTTACTCGACTAGCCTGCGGGAAGCATCCTCTCGCACGTGTTTTTACTCGACTAGCCTGCAGGATGCATCCTCGCGCACGTGTTTTTACTCGACTAGCCTGCGTGATGCATCCTCTCGCACGTGTTTTTACTCGACTAGCCTGCGGGATGCATCCTCGCGCACGTGTTTTTAGTCGACTAGCCTGCGGGGTGCACCCTCTCGCACGTGTTTTTACTCGACTAGCCTGCGGGAAGCATCCTCTCGCACGTGTTTTTACTCGACTAGCCTGCGGGATGCATCCTCGCGCACGTGTTTTTACTCGACTAGCCTGCGGGATGCATCCTCTCGCTCGTGTTTTTACTCGACTAGCCTGCGGGATGCATCCTCGCGCACGTGTTTTTACTCGACTAGCCTGCGGGATGCATGCTCTCGCTCGTGTTTCTACTCGACTAGCCTGCGGGATGCATCCTCTCGCACGTGTTTTTACTCGACTAGCCTGCGGGATGCATCCTCTCGCTCGTGTTTCTACTCGACTAGCCTGCGGGATGCATCCTCTCGCTCGTGTTTTTACACGACTAGCCTGCGGGAAGCATCCTCTAGCACGTGTTTTTACTCGACTAGCCTGCGGGATGCATCCTCTCGCACGTGTTTTTAGTCGACTAGCCTGCGGGATGCATCCTCTCGCACGTGTTTTTACTCGACTAGCCTGCGGGAAGCATCCTCTCGCACGTGTTTTTACTCGACTAGCCTGCGGGATGCATCCTCGCGCACGTGTTTTTACTCGACCAGCCTGCGGGATGCATCCTCTCGCTCGTGTTTCTACTCGACTAGCCTGCGGGATGCATCCTCTCGCACGTGTTTTTACTCGACTAGCCTGCGGGATGCATCCTCTCGCACGTGTTTCTACTCGACTAGCCTGCGTGATGCATCCTCTCGCACGTGTTTTTACTCGACTAGCCTGCGGGATGCATCCTCTCGCACGTGTTTTTACTCGACTAGCCTGCGGGATGCATCCTCCCGCACGTGTTTTTACTCGACTAGCCTGCGGGATGCATCCTCTCGCACGTGTCTTTACTCGACTAGCCTGCGGGATGCATCCTCTCGCACGTGTTTTTACTCGACTAGCCTGCGGGATGCATCCTCGCGCACGTATTTTTACTCGACTAGCCTGCGGGAAGCATCCTCTCGCACGTGTTTCTACTCGACTAGCCTGCGGGATGCATCCTCTCGCTCGTGTTTTTACTCGACTAGCCTGCGGGAAGCATTCTCTCGCACGTGTTTTTACTCGACTAGCCTGCGGGATGCATCCTCGCGCACGTGTTTTTCCTCGACTAGCCTGCGGGATGCATCCTCTCGCACGTGTTTTTACTCGACTAGCCTGCGGGATGCATCCTCTCGCTCGTGTTTCTACTCGACTAGCCTGCGGGATGCATCCTCTCGCACGTGTTTTTACTCGACTAGCCTGCGGGATGCATCCTCTCGCACGTGTTTCTACTCGACTAGCCTGCGTGATGCATCCTCTCGCACGTGTTTTTACTCGACTAGCCTGCGGGATGCATCCTCTCGCACGTGTCTTTACTCGACTAGCCTGCGGGATGCATCCTCTCGCACGTGTTTTTACTCGACTAGCCTGCGGGATGCATCCTCGCGCACGTATTTTTACTCGACTAGCCTGCGGGAAGCATCCTCTCGCACGTGTTTCTACTCGACTAGCCTGCGGGAAGCATCCTCTCGCACGTGTTTCTACTCGACTAGCCTGCGGGATGCATCCTCTCGCTCGTGTTTTTACACGACTAGCCTGCGGGAAGCATCCTCTAGCACGTGTTTTTACTCGACTAGCCTGCGGGATGCATCCTCTCGCACGTGTTTTTACTCGACTAGCCTGCGGGATGCATCCTCTCGCACGTGTTTTTACTCGACCAGCCTGCGGGATGCATCCTCGCGCACGTGTTTTTACTCGACTAGCCTGCGGGAAGCATCCTCTCGCACGTGTTTCTACTCGACTAGCCTGCGGGATGCATCCTCTCGCTCGTGTTTTTACTCGACTAGCCTGCGGGAAGCATCCTCTCGCACGTGTTTTTACTCGACTAGCCTGCGGGATGCATCCTCTCGCACGTGTTTCTACTCGACTAGCCTGCGGGATGCTTCCTCTCGCACGTGTTTTTACTCGACTAGCCTGCGGGATGCATCCTCGCGCACGTGTTTTTCCACGACTAGCCTGCGGGATGCATCTTCTCGCACGTGTTTTTACTCGACTAGCCAGCGGGATGCATCCTCTCGCACGTGTTTCTACTCGACTAGCCTGCGGGATACATCCTCTCGCACGTGTTTTTACTCGACTAGCCTGTGGGATGCATCCTCTCGCACGTGTTTCAACTCGACTAGCCTGCGGGATGCATCCTCTCGCACGTGTTTTTACTCGACTAGCCTGCGGGATGCATCCTCTCGCACGTGTTTTTACTCGACCAGCCTGCGGGATGCATCCTCGCGCAGGTGTTTTTACTCGACTAGCCTGCGGGAAGCATCCTCTCGCACGTGTTTCTACTCGACTAGCCTGCGGGTTGCATCCTCTCGCACGTGTTTGTACTCGACTAGCCTGCGGGATGCATCCTCTCGCACGTGTTTTTACTCGACTAGCCAGCGGGATGCATCCTCTCGCACGTGTTTCTACTCGACTAGCCTGCGGGATACATCCTCTCGCACGTGTTTTTACTCGACTAGCCTGTAGGATGCATCCTCTCGCACGTGTTTCAACTCGACTAGCCTGCGGGATGCATCCTCTCGCATGTGTTTTTACTCGACTAGTCTGCGGGATGCATCCTCTCGCACGTGTTTTTCCTCGACTAGCCTGCGGGATGCATCTTCTCGCACGTGTTTTTACTCGACTAGCCAGCGGGATGCATCCTCTCGCACGTGTTTCTACTCGACTAGCCTGCGGGATACATCCTCTCGCACGTGTTTTTACTCGACTAGCCTGTAGGATGCATCCTCTCGCACGTGTTTCAACTCGACTAGCCTGCGGGATGCATCCTCTCGCACGTGTTTTTACTCGACTAGTCTGCGGGATGCATCCTCTCGCACGTGTTTCAACTCGACTCGCCTGCGGGATGCATCCTCTCGCACGTGATTTAACTCGACTAGCCTGCGGGATGCATCCTCTCGCACGTGTTTTTACTCGACTAGCCTGCGGGATACATCCTCTCGCACGTGTTTCTACTCGACTAGCCTACGTGATGCATCCTCTCGCACGTGTTTTTACTCGACTAGCCTGCGGGATGCATCCTCTCGCACGTGTTTTTACTCGACTAGCCTGCGGGAAGCATCCTCTCGCACGTGTTTTTACTCGTCTAGCCTGCGGGATGCATCCTCGCGCACGTGTTTTTACTGGACTAGCCTGCGGGATGCATCCTCTCGCTCGTGTTTCTACTCGACTAGCCTGCGGGATGCATCCTCTCGCACGTGTTTTTACTCGCCTAGCCTGCGGGATGCATCCTCTCGCACGTGTTTCTACTCGACTAGCCTGCGTGATGCATCCTCTCGCACGTGTTTTTACTCGACTAGCCTGCGGGATGCATCCTCGCGCACGTGTTTTTACTCGACTAGTCTGCGGGAAGCATCCTCTCGCACGTGTTTCTACTCGACTAGCCTGCGTGATGCATCCTCTCGCACGTGTTTTTACTCGACTAGCCTGCGGGATGCATCCTCTCGCACGTGTTTTTACTCGACTAGCCTGCCGGATGCATCCTCTCGCACGTGTTTTTACTCGACTAGCCTGCGGGATGCATCCTCGCGCACGTATTTTTACTCGACTAGCCTGCGGGAAGCATCCTCTCGCACGTGTTTCTACTCGACTAGCCTGCTGGAAGCATCCTCTCGCACGTGTTTCTACTCGACTAGCCTGCGGGATGCATCCTCTCGCACGTGTTTTTACTCGACTAGCCTGCGGGATGCATCCTCTCGCACGTGTTTTTACTCGACTAGCCTGCGGGAAGCATCCTCTCGCACGTGTTTTTACTCGACTAGCCTGCGGGATGCATCCTCTCGCTCGTGTTTTTACACGACTAGCCTGCGGGAAGCATCCTTTAGCACGTGTTTTTACTCGACTAGCCTGCGGGATGCATCCTCTCGCACGTGTTTTTACTCGACTAGCCTGCGGGATGCATCCTCTCGCACGTGTTTTTACTCGACTAGCCTGCGGGATGCATCCTCTCGCTCGTGTTTTTACTCGACTAGCCTGCGGGATGCATAATCTCGCTCGTGTTTCTACTCGACTAGCCTGCGGGATGCATCCTCTCGCACGTGTTTTTACTCGACTAGCCTGCGGGATGCATCCTCTCGCACGTGTTTCTACTCGACTAGCCTGCGTGATGCATCCTCTCGCACGTGTTTTTACTCGACTAGCCTGCGGGATGCATCCTCTCGCACGTGTTTCTACTCGACTAGCCTGCGGGATGCATCCTCTCGCACGTGTTTTTACTCGACTAGCCTGCGGGATGCATCCTCTCGCACGTGTTTCTACTCGACTAGCCTGCGTGATGCATCCTCTGGCACGTGTTTCACCTCGACTAGCCTGCGGGATGCATCCTCTCGCACGTGTTTCAACTCGACTAGCCTGCGGGATGCATCCTCTCGCACGTGTTTCTACTCGACTAGCCTGCGGTATGCATCCTCTCGCACGTGTTTCAACTCGACTAGCCTGCGGGATGCATCCTCCCGCTCGTGTTTCTACTCGACTAGCCTGCGGGATGCATCCTCTCGCACGTGTTTTAACTCGACTAGCCTGCGGGATGCATCCTCTCGCACGTGTTTTTACTCGACTAGCCTGCGGGGTGCACCCTCTCGCACGTGTTTTTACTCGACTAGCCTGCGGGAAGCATCCTCTCGCACGTGTTTTTACTCGACTAGCCTGCAGGATGCATCCTCGCGCACGTGTTTTTACTCGACTAGCCTGCGTGATGCATCCTCTCGCACGTGTTTTTACTCGACTAGCCTGCGGGATGCATCCTCGCGCACGTGTTTTTAGTCGACTAGCCTGCGGGGTGCACCCTCTCGCACGTGTTTTTACTCGACTAGCCTGCGGGAAGCATCCTCTCGCACGTGTTTTTACTCGACTAGCCTGC
This sequence comes from Lasioglossum baleicum, assembly GCF_051020765.1. Lineage (NCBI taxonomy): Eukaryota > Metazoa > Arthropoda > Insecta > Hymenoptera > Halictidae > Lasioglossum > Lasioglossum baleicum. Next base: position 177,091 of record NW_027469278.1, read on the forward strand.
GGGATGCATCCTCGCGCACGTGTTTTTACTCGACTAGCCTGCGGGATGCATCCTCTCGCTCGTGTTTTTACTCGACTAGCCTGCGGGATGCATCCTCGCGCACGTGTTTTTACTCGACTAGCCTGCGGGATGCATGCTCTCGCTCGTGTTTCTACTCGACTAGCCTGCGGGATGCATCCTCTCGCACGTGTTTTTACTCGACTAGCCTGCGGGATGCATCCTCTCGCTCGTGTTTCTACTCGACTAGCCTGCGGGATGCATCCTCTCGCTCGTGTTTTTACACGACTAGCCTGCGGGAAGCATCCTCTAGCACGTGTTTTTACTCGACTAGCCTGCGGGATGCATCCTCTCGCACGTGTTTTTAGTCGACTAGCCTGCGGGATGCATCCTCTCGCACGTGTTTTTACTCGACTAGCCTGCGGGAAGCATCCTCTCGCACGTGTTTTTACTCGACTAGCCTGCGGGATGCATCCTCGCGCACGTGTTTTTACTCGACCAGCCTGCGGGATGCATCCTCTCGCTCGTGTTTCTACTCGACTAGCCTGCGGGATGCATCCTCTCGCACGTGTTTTTACTCGACTAGCCTGCGGGATGCATCCTCTCGCACGTGTTTCTACTCGACTAGCCTGCGTGATGCATCCTCTCGCACGTGTTTTTACTCGACTAGCCTGCGGGATGCATCCTCTCGCACGTGTTTTTACTCGACTAGCCTGCGGGATGCATCCTCCCGCACGTGTTTTTACTCGACTAGCCTGCGGGATGCATCCTCTCGCACGTGTTTTTACTCGACCAGCCTGCGGGATGCATCCTCGCGCACGTGTTTTTACTCGACTAGACTGCGGGAAGCATCCTCTCGCACGTGTTTCTACTCGACTAGCCTGCGGGATGCATCCTCTCTTTCGTGTTTTTACTCGACTAGCCTGCGGGAAGCATCCTCTCGCACGTGTTTTTACTCGACTAGCCTGCGGGATGCATCCTCTCGCACGTGTTTCTACTCGACTAGCCTGCGGGATGCTTCCTCTCGCACGTGTTTTTACTCGACTAGCCTGCGGGATGCATCCTCGCGCACGTGTTTTTCTTCGACTAGCCTGCGGGATGCATCCTCTCGCACGTGTTTTTACTCGACTAGCCTGCGGGATGCATCCTCTCGCACGTGTTTCTACTCGACCAGCCTGCGGGATGCATCCTCGCGCAGGTGTTTTTACTCGACTAGCCTGCGGGAAGCATCCTCTCGCACGTGTTTCTACTCGACTAGCCTGCGGGTTGCATCCTCTCGCACGTGTTTGTACTCGACTAGCCTGCGGGATGCATCCTCTCGCACGTGTTTTTACTCGACTAGCCAGCGGGATGCATCCTCTCGCACGTGTTTCTACTCGACTAGCCTGCGGGATACATCCTCTCGCACGTGTTTTTACTCGACTAGCCTGTAGGATGCATCCTCTCGCACGTGTTTCAACTCGACTAGCCTGCGGGATGCATCCTCTCGCACGTGTTTTTACTCGACTAGTCTGCGGGATGCATCCTCTCGCACGTGTTTTTCCTCGACTAGCCTGCGGGATGCATCTTCTCGCACGTGTTTTTACTCGACTAGCCAGCGGGATGCATCCTCTCGCACGTGTTTCTACTCGACTAGCCTGCGGGATACATCCTCTCGCACGTGTTTTTACTCGACTAGCCTGTAGGATGCATCCTCTCGCACGTGTTTCAACTCGACTAGCCTGCGGGATGCATCCTCTCGCACGTGTTTTTACTCGACTAGTCTGCGGGATGCATCCTCTCGCACGTGTTTCAACTCGACTCGCCTGCGGGATGCATCCTCTCGCACGTGATTTAACTCGACTAGCCTGCGGGATGCATCCTCTCGCACGTGTTTTTACTCGACTAGCCTGCGGGATACATCCTCTCGCACGTGTTTCTACTCGACTAGCCTACGTGATGCATCCTCTCGCACGTGTTTTTACTCGACTAGCCTGCGGGATGCATCCTCTCGCACGTGTTTTTACTCGACTAGCCTGCGGGAAGCATCCTCTCGCACGTGTTTTTACTCGTCTAGCCTGCGGGATGCATCCTCGCGCACGTGTTTTTACTGGACTAGCCTGCGGGATGCATCCTCTCGCTCGTGTTTCTACTCGACTAGCCTGCGGGATGCATCCTCTCGCACGTGTTTTTACTCGCCTAGCCTGCGGGATGCATCCTCTCGCACGTGTTTCTACTCGACTAGCCTGCGTGATGCATCCTCTCGCACGTGTTTTTACTCGACTAGCCTGCGGGATGCATCCTCGCGCACGTGTTTTTACTCGACTAGTCTGCGGGAAGCATCCTCTCGCACGTGTTTCTACTCGACTAGCCTGCGTGATGCATCCTCTCGCACGTGTTTTTACTCGACTAGCCTGCGGGATGCATCCTCTCGCACGTGTTTTTACTCGACTAGCCTGCCGGATGCATCCTCTCGCACGTGTTTTTACTCGACTAGCCTGCGGGATGCATCCTCGCGCACGTATTTTTACTCGACTAGCCTGCGGGAAGCATCCTCTCGCACGTGTTTCTACTCGACTAGCCTGCTGGAAGCATCCTCTCGCACGTGTTTCTACTCGACTAGCCTGCGGGATGCATCCTCTCGCACGTGTTTTTACTCGACTAGCCTGCGGGATGCATCCTCTCGCACGTGTTTTTACTCGACTAGCCTGCGGGAAGCATCCTCTCGCACGTGTTTTTACTCGACTAGCCTGCGGGATGCATCCTCTCGCTCGTGTTTTTACACGACTAGCCTGCGGGAAGCATCCTTTAGCACGTGTTTTTACTCGACTAGCCTGCGGGATGCATCCTCTCGCACGTGTTTTTACTCGACTAGCCTGCGGGATGCATCCTCTCGCACGTGTTTTTACTCGACTAGCCTGCGGGATGCATCCTCTCGCTCGTGTTTTTACTCGACTAGCCTGCGGGATGCATAATCTCGCTCGTGTTTCTACTCGACTAGCCTGCGGGATGCATCCTCTCGCACGTGTTTTTACTCGACTAGCCTGCGGGATGCATCCTCTCGCACGTGTTTCTACTCGACTAGCCTGCGTGATGCATCCTCTCGCACGTGTTTTTACTCGACTAGCCTGCGGGATGCATCCTCTCGCACGTGTTTCTACTCGACTAGCCTGCGGGATGCATCCTCTCGCACGTGTTTTTACTCGACTAGCCTGCGGGATGCATCCTCTCGCACGTGTTTCTACTCGACTAGCCTGCGTGATGCATCCTCTGGCACGTGTTTCACCTCGACTAGCCTGCGGGATGCATCCTCTCGCACGTGTTTCAACTCGACTAGCCTGCGGGATGCATCCTCTCGCACGTGTTTCTACTCGACTAGCCTGCGGGATGCATCCTCTCGCACGTGTTTCAACTCGACTAGCCTGCGGGATGCATCCTCCCGCTCGTGTTTCTACTCGACTAGCCTGCGGGATGCATCCTCTCGCACGTGTTTTAACTCGACTAGCCTGCGGGATGCATCCTCTCGCACGTGTTTTTACTCGACTAGCCTGCGGGGTGCACCCTCTCGCACGTGTTTTTACTCGACTAGCCTGCGGGAAGCATCCTCTCGCACGTGTTTTTACTCGACTAGCCTGCAGGATGCATCCTCGCGCACGTGTTTTTACTCGACTAGCCTGCGTGATGCATCCTCTCGCACGTGTTTTTACTCGACTAGCCTGCGGGATGCATCCTCGCGCACGTGTTTTTAGTCGACTAGCCTGCGGGGTGCACCCTCTCGCACGTGTTTTTACTCGACTAGCCTGCGGGAAGCATCCTCTCGCACGTGTTTTTACTCGACTAGCCTGCGGGATGCATCCTCGCGCACGTGTTTTTACTCGACTAGCCTGCGGGATGCATCCTCTCGCTCGTGTTTTTACTCGACTAGCCTGCGGGATGCATCCTCGCGCACGTGTTTTTACTCGACTAGCCTGCGGGATGCATGCTCTCGCTCGTGTTTCTACTCGACTAGCCTGCGGGATGCATCCTCTCGCACGTGTTTTTACTCGACTAGCCTGCGGGATGCATCCTCTCGCTCGTGTTTCTACTCGACTAGCCTGCGGGATGCATCCTCTCGCTCGTGTTTTTACACGACTAGCCTGCGGGAAGCATCCTCTAGCACGTGTTTTTACTCGACTAGCCTGCGGGATGCATCCTCTCGCACGTGTTTTTAGTCGACTAGCCTGCGGGATGCATCCTCTCGCACGTGTTTTTACTCGACTAGCCTGCGGGAAGCATCCTCTCGCACGTGTTTTTACTCGACTAGCCTGCGGGATGCATCCTCGCGCACGTGTTTTTACTCGACCAGCCTGCGGGATGCATCCTCTCGCTCGTGTTTCTACTCGACTAGCCTGCGGGATGCATCCTCTCGCACGTGTTTTTACTCGACTAGCCTGCGGGATGCATCCTCTCGCACGTGTTTCTACTCGACTAGCCTGCGTGATGCATCCTCTCGCACGTGTTTTTACTCGACTAGCCTGCGGGATGCATCCTCTCGCACGTGTTTTTACTCGACTAGCCTGCGGGATGCATCCTCCCGCACGTGTTTTTACTCGACTAGCCTGCGGGATGCATCCTCTCGCACGTGTTTTTACTCGACCAGCCTGCGGGATGCATCCTCGCGCACGTGTTTTTACTCGACTAGACTGCGGGAAGCATCCTCTCGCACGTGTTTCTACTCGACTAGCCTGCGGGATGCATCCTCTCTTTCGTGTTTTTACTCGACTAGCCTGCGGGAAGCATCCTCTCGCACGTGTTTTTACTCGACTAGCCTGCGGGATGCATCCTCTCGCACGTGTTTCTACTCGACTAGCCTGCGGGATGCTTCCTCTCGCACGTGTTTTTACTCGACTAGCCTGCGGGATGCATCCTCGCGCACGTGTTTTTCTTCGACTAGCCTGCGGGATGCATCCTCTCGCACGTGTTTTTACTCGACTAGCCTGCGGGATGCATCCTCTCGCACGTGTTTCTACTCGACTAGCCTGCGCGATGCATCCTCTCGCACGTGTTTTTACTCGACTAGCCTGCGGGATGCATCCTCTCGCACGTGTTTCAACTCGACTAGCCTGCGGGATGCATCCTCTCGCACGTGTTTTTACTCGACTAGCCTGCGGGATGCATCCTCTCGCTCGTGTTTCTACTCGACTAGCCTGCATGATGCATCCTCTCGCACGTGTTTTTACTCGACTAGCCTGCGGGATGCATCCTCTCGCACGTGTTTCTACTCGACTAGCCTGCGGGATGCATCCTCTCGCACGTGTTTTTACTCGACTAGCCTGTGGGATGCATCCTCTCGCACGTGTTTCTACTCGACTAGCCTGCGTGATGCATCCTCTGGCACGTGTTTCACCTCGACTAGCCTGCGGGATGCATCCTCTCGCACGTGTTTCAACTCGACTAGCCTGCGGGATGCATCCTCTCGCACGTGTTTCTACTCGACTAGCCTGCGGGATGCATCCTCTCGCACGTGTTTCAACTCGACTAGCCTGCGGGATGCATCCTCCCGCTGGTGTTTCTACTCGACTAGCCAGCGGGATGCATCCTCTCGCACGTGTTTTAACTCGACTAGCCTGCGGGATGCATCCTCTCGCACGTGTTTTTACTCGACTAGCCTGCGGGGTGCACCCTCTCGCACGTGTTTTTACTCGACTAGCCTGCGGGAAGCATCCTCTCGCACGTGTTTCTACTCGACTAGCCTGCGAGATGCATCCTCTCGCACGTGTTTTTACTCGACTAGCCTGCGGGATGCATCCTCTCGCTCGTGTTTCTACTCGACTAGCCTGCGGGATGCATCCTCTCGCTCGTGTTTTAACACGACTAGCCTGCGGGAAGCATCCTCTAGCACGTGTTTTTACTCGACTAGCCTGCGGGATGCATCCTCTCGCACGTGTTTTTAGTCGACTAGCCTGCGGGATGCATCCTCTCGCACGTGTTTTTACTCGACTAGCCTGCGGGAAGCATCCTCTCGCACGTGTTTTTACTCGACTAGCCTGCGGGATGCATCCTCGCGCACGTGTTTTTACTCGACTAGCCTGCGGGATGCATCCTCTCGCTCGTGTTTCTACTCGACTAGCCTGCGGGATGCATCCTCTCGCACGTGTTTTTACTCGACTAGCCTGCGGGATGCATCCTCTCGCACGTGTTTCTACTCGACTAGCCTGCGTGATGCATCCTCTCGCACGTGTTTTTACTCGACTAGCCTGCGGAATGCATCCTCTCGCACGTGTTTTTCCTCGACTAGCCTGCGGGATGCATCCTCTCGCACGTGTTTTTACTCGACTAGCCTGCGGGATGCATCCTCTCGCACGTGTTTCTACTCGACTAGCCTGCGGGATGCATCCTCTCGCACGTGTTTTTACTCGACTAGCCTGCGGGATGCATCCTCTCGCACGTGTTTCAACTCGACTAGCCTGCGGGATGCATCCTCTCGCACGTGTTTTTACTCGACTAGCCTGCGGGATGCATCCTCTCGCTCGTGTTTCTACTCGACTAGCCTGCGTGATGCATCCTCTCGCACGTGTTTTTACTCGACTAGCCTGCGGGATGCATCCTCTCGCACGTGTTTCTACTCGACTAGCCTGCGGGATGCATCCTCTCGCACGTGTTTTTACTCGACTAGCCTGCGGGATGCATCCTCTCGCACGTGTTTCTACTCGACTAGCCTGCTGGATACATCCTCTCGCACGTGTTTTTACTCGACTAGCCTGCGGGATGCATCCTCTCGCACGTGTTTCAACTCGACTAGCCTGCGGGATGCATCCTCTCTCACGTGTTTCTACTCGACTAGCCTGCGGGATGCATCCTCTCGCACGTGTTTTTACTCGACTAGCCTGCGGGATGTATCCTCTCGCACGTGTTTTTACTCGACTAGCCTGCGGGATGCATCCTCGCGCACGTGTTTTTCCTCGACTAGCCTGCGGGATGCATCCTCTCGCACGTGTTTTTACTCGACTAGCCTGCGGGATGCATCCTCTCGCACGTGTTTCTACTCGACTAGCCTGCGGGATGCATCCTCTCGCACGTGTTTTTACTCGACTAGCCTGCGGGATGCATCCTCTCGCACGTGTTTCAACTCGACTAGCCTGCGGGATGCATCCTCTCGCACGTGTTTTTACTCGACTAGCCTGCGGGATGCATCCTCTCGCACGTGTTTCTACTCGACTAGCCTGCGTGATGCATCCTCTGGCACGTGTTTCACCTCGACTAGCCTGCGGGATGCATCCTCTCGCACGTGTTTCAACTCGACTAGCCTGCGGGATGCATCCTCTCGCACGTGTTTCTACTCGACTAGCCTGCGGGATGCATCCTCTCGCACGTGTTTCAACTCGACTAGCCTGCGGGATGCATCCTCCCGCTGGTGTTTCTACTCGACTAGCCAGCGGGATGCATCCTCTCGCACGTGTTTTAACTCGACTAGCCTGCGGGATGCATCCTCTCGCACGTGTTTTTACTCGACTAGCCTGCGGGGTGCACCCTCTCGCACGTGTTTTTACTCGACTAGCCTGCGGGAAGCATCCTCTCGCACGTGTTTTTACTCGACTAGCCTGCGGGATGCATCCTCGCGCACGTGTTTTTACTCGACTAGCCTGCGGGATGCATCCTCTCGCTCGTGTTTCTACTCGACTAGCCTGCGAGATGCATCCTCTCGCACGTGTTTTTACTCGACTAGACTGCGGGATGCATCCTCTCGCTCGTGTTTCTACTCGACTAGCCTGCGGGATGCATCCTCTCGCTCGTGTTTTTACACGACTAGCCTGCGGGAAGCATCCTCTAGCACGTGTTTTTACTCGACTAGCCTGCGGGATGCATCCTCTCGCACGTGTTTTTAGTCGACTAGCCTGCGGGATGCATCCTCTCGCACGTGTTTTTACTCGACTAGCCTGCGGGATGCATCCTCTCGCACGTGTTTTTACTCGACTAGCCTGCGGGATGCATCCTCTCGCACGTGTTTCTACTCGACTAGCCTGCGTGATGCATCCTCTGGTACGTGTTTCACCTCGACTAGCCTGCGGGATGCATCCTCTCGCACGTGTTTCAACTCGACTAGCCTGCGGGATGCATCCTCTCGCACGTGTTTCTACTCGACTAGCCTGCGGGATGCATCCTCTCGCACGTGTTTCAACTCGACTAGCCTGCGGGATGCATCCTCCCGCTCGTGTTTCTACTCGACTAGCCTGCGTGATGCATCCTCTCGCACGTGTTTTTACTCGACTAGCCTGCGGGATGCATCCTCTCGCACGTGTTTCTACTCGATTAGCCTGCGGGATGCATCCTCTCGCACGTGTTTTTACTCGACTAGCCTGCGGGATGCATCCACTCGCTCGTGTTTCTACTCGACTAGCCTGCGGGATGCATCCTCTCGCACGTGTTTTTACTCGACTAGACTGCGGGATGCATCCTCTCGCTCGTGTTTCTACTCGACTAGCCTGCGGGATGCATCCTCTCGCTCGTGTTTTTACACGACTAGCCTGCGGGAAGCATCCTCTAGCACGTGTTTTTACTCGACTAGCCTGCGGGATGCATCCTCTCGCACGTGTTTTTAGTCGACTAGCCTGCGGGATGCATCCTCTCGCACGTGTTTTTACTCGACTAGCCTGCGGGAAGCATCCTCTCGCACGTGTTTTTACTCGACTAGCCTGCGGGATGCAATCTCGCGCACGTGTTTTTACTCGACTAGCCTGCGGGATGCATCCTCTCGCTCGTGTTTCTACTCGACTAGCCTGCGGGATGCATCCTCTCGCACGTGTTTTTACTCGACTAGCCTGCGAGATGCATCCTCTCGCACGTGTTTCTACTCGACTAGCCTGCGTGATGCATCCTCTCGCACGTGTTTTTACTCGACTAGCCTGCGGGATGCAACCTCTCGCACGTGTTCTTACTCGACTAGCCTGCGGGATGCATCCTCCCGCACGTGTTTTTACTCGACTAGCCTGCGGGATGCATCCTCGCGCACGTATTTTTACTCGACTAGCCTGCGGGATGCATCCTCGCGCACGTGTTTTTACTCGACTAGCCTGCGGGAAGCATCCTCTCGCACGTGTTTCTACTCGACTAGCCTGCGGGATGCATCCTCTCGCTCGTGTTTTTACTCGACTAGCCTGCGGGAAGCATTCTCTCGCACGTGTTTTTACTCGACTAGCCTGCGGGATGCATCCTCGCGCACGTGTTTTTCCTCGACTAGCCTGCGGGATGCATCCTCTCGCACGTGTTTTTACTCGACTAGCCTGCGGGATGCATCCTCTCGCACGTGTTTCTACTCGACTAGCCTGCTGGATACATCCTCTCGCACGTGTTTTTACTCGACTAGCCTGCGGGATGCATCCTCTCGCACGTGTTTCAACTCGACTAGCCTGCGGGATGCATCCTCTCTCACGTGTTTCTACTCGACTAGCCTGCGGGATGCATCCTCTCGCACGTGTTTTTACTCGACTAGCCTGCGGGATGCATCCTCTCGCACGTGTTTTTACTCGACTAGCCTGCGGGATGCATCCTCGCGCACGTGTTTTTCCTCGACTAGCCTGCGGGATGCATCCTCTCGCACGTGTTTTTACTCGACTAGCCTGCGGGATGCATCCTCTCGCACGTGTTTCTACTCGACTAGCCTGCGGGATGCATCCTCTCGCACGTGTTTTTACTCGACTAGCCTGCGGGATGCATCCTCTCGCACGTGTTTCAACTCGACTAGCCTGCGGGATGCATCCTCTCGCACGTGTTTTTACTCGACTAGCCTGCGGGATGCATCCTCTCGCTCGTGTTTCTACTCGACTAGCCTGCGTGATGCATCCTCTCGCACGTGTTTTTACTCGACTAGCCTGCGGGATGCATCCTCTCGCACGTGTTTCTACTCGACTAGCCTGCGGGATGCATCCTCTCGCACGTGTTTTTACTCGACTAGCCTGCGGGATGCATCCTCTCGCACGTGTTTCTACTCGACTAGCCTGCGTGATGCATCCTCTGGTACGTGTTTCACCTCGACTAGCCTGCGGGATGCATCCTCTCGCACGTGTTTCAACTCGACTAGCCTGCGGGATGCATCCTCTCGCACGTGTTTCTACTCGACTAGCCTGCGGGATGCATCATCTCGCACGTGTTTCAACTCGACTAGCCTGCGGGATGCATCCTCCCGCTCGTGTTTCTACTCGACTAGCCTGCGGGATGCATCCTCTCGCACGTGTTTTAACTCGACTAGCCTGCGGGATGCATCCTCTCGCACGTGTTTTTACTCGACTAGCCTGCGGGATGCATCCTCTCGCACGTGTTTCTACTCGACTAGCCTGCGGGATGCATCCTCTCGCACGTGTTTCAACTCGACTAGCCTGCGGGATGCATCCTCCCGCTGGTGTTTCTACTCGACTAGCCAGCGGGATGCATCCTCTCGCACGTGTTTTAACTCGACTAGCCTGCGGGATGCATCCTCTCGCACGTGTTTTTACTCGACTAGCCTGCGGGGTGCACCCTCTCGCACGTGTTTTTACTCGACTAGCCTGCGGGAAGCATCCTCTCGCACGTGTTTTTACTCGACTAGCCTGCGGGATGCATCCTCGCGCACGTGTTTTTACTCGACTAGCCTGCGGGATGCATCCTCTCGCTCGTGTTTCTACTCGACTAGCCTGCGGGATGCATCCTCTCGCACGTGTTTCAACTCGACTAGCCTGCGGGATGCATCCTCTCTCACGTGTTTCTACTCGACTAGCCTGCGGGATGCATCCTCTCGCACGTGTTTTTACTCGACTAGCCTGCGGGATGCATCCTCTCGCACGTGTTTTTACTCGACTAGCCTGCGGGATGCATCCTCGCGCACGTGTTTTTCCTCGACTAGCCTGCGGGATGCATCCTCTCGCACGTGTTTTTACTCGACTAGCCTGCGGGATGCATCCTCTCGCACGTGTTTCTACTCGACTAGCCTGCGGGATGCATCCTCTCGCACGTGTTTTTACTCGACTAGCCTGCGGGATGCATCCTCTCGCACGTGTTTCAACTCGACTAGCCTGCGGGATGCATCCTCTCGCACGTGTTTTTACTCGACTAGCCTGCGGGATGCATCCTCTCGCTCGTGTTTCTACTCGACTAGCCTGCGTGATGCATCCTCTCGCACGTGTTTTTACTCGACTAGCCTGCGGGATGCATCCTCTCGCACGTGTTTCTACTCGACTAGCCTGCGGGATGCATCCTCTCGCACGTGTTTTTACTCGACTAGCCTGCGGGATGCATCCTCTCGCACGTGTTTCTACTCGACTAGCCTGCGTGATGCATCCTCTGGCACGTGTTTCACCTCGACTAGCCTGCGGGATGCATCCTCTCGCACGTGTTTCAACTCGACTAGCCTGCGGGATGCATCCTCTCGCACGTGTTTCTACTCGACTAGCCTGCGGGATGCATCCTCTCGCACGTGTTTCAACTCGACTAGCCTGCGGGATGCATCCTCCCGCTCGTGTTTCTACTCGACTAGCCTGCGGGATGCATCCTCTCGCACGTGTTTTAACTCGACTAGCCTGCGGGATGCATCCTCTCGCACGTGTTTTTACTCGACTAGCTTGCGGGGTGCACCCTCTCGCACGTGTTTTTACTCGACTAGCCTGCGGGAAGCATCCTCTCGCACGTGTTTTTACTCGACTAGCCTGCGGGATGCATCCTCGCGCACGTGTTTTTACTCGACTAGCCTGCGGGATGCATCCTCTCGCTCGTGTTTCTACTCGACTAGCCTGCGGGATGCATCCTCTCGCACGTGTTTTTACTCGACTAGCCTGCGGGATGCATCCTCTCGCACGTGTTTCTACTCGACTAGCCTGCGTGATGCATCCTCTCGCACGTGTTTTTACTCGACTAGCCTGCGGGATGCATCCTCGCGCACGTGTTTTTAGTCGACTAGCCTGCGGGGTGCACCCTCTCGCACGTGTTTTTACTCGACTAGCCTGCGGGAAGCATCCTCTCGCACGTGTTTTTACTCGACTAGCCTGCGGGATGCATCCTCGCGTACGTGTTTTTACTCGACTAGCCTGCGGGATGCATCCTCTCGCTCGTGTTTCTACTCGACTAGCCTGCGGGATGCATCCTCTCGCACGTGTTTTTACTCGACTAGCCTGCGGGATGCATCCTCTCGCACGTGTTTCTACTCGACTAGCCTGCGTGATGCATCCTCTCGCACGTGTTTTTACTCGACTAGCCTGCGGGATGCATCCTCGCGCACGTGTTTTTACTCGACTAGCCTGCGGGAAGCATCCTCTCGCACGTGTTTCTACTCGACTAGCCTGCGGGATGCATCCTCTCGCTCGTGTTTTTACTCGACTAGCCTGCGGGAAGCATCCTCTCGCACGTGTTTTTACTCGACTAGCCCGCGGGATGCATCCTCGCGCACGTGTTTTTCCTCGACTAGCCTGCGGGATGCATCCTCTCGCACGTGTTTCTACTCGACTAGCCTGCTGGATACATCCTCTCGCACGTGTTTTTACTCGACTAGCCTGCGGGATGCATCCTCTCGCACGTGTTTCAACTCGACTAGCCTGCGGGATGCATCCTCTCTCACGTGTTTCTACTCGACTAGCCTGCGGGATGCATCCTCTCGCACGTGTTTTTACTCGACTAGCCTGCGGGATGTATCCTCTCGCACGTGTTTTTACTCGACTAGCCTGCGGGATGCATCCTCGCGCACGTGTTTTTCCTCGACTAGCCTGCGGGATGCATCCTCTCGCACGTGTTTTTACTCGACTAGCCTGCGGGATGCATCCTCTCGCACGTGTTTCTACTCGACTAGCCTGCGGGATGCATCCTCTCGCACGTGTTTTTACTCGACTAGCCTGCGGGATGCATCCTCTCGCACGTGTTTTTACTCGACTAGCCTGCGGGATGCATCCTCTCGCACGTGTTTCAACTCGACTAGCCTGCGGGATGCATCCTCTCGCACGTGTTTTTACTCGACTAGCCTGCGGGATGCATCCTCGCGCACGTGTTTTTACTCGACTAGCCTGCGGGATGCATCCTCTCGCTCGTGTTTCTACTCGACTAGCCTGCGGGATGCATCCTCTCGCACGTGTTTTTACTCGACTAGCCTGCGGGATGCATCCTCTCGCACGTGTTTCTACTCGACTAGCCTGCGGGATGCATCCTCTCGCACGTGTTTTTACTCGACTAGCCTGCGGGATGCATCCTCCCGCACGTGTTTTTACTCGACTAGCCTGCGGGATGCATCCTCGCGCACGTATTTTTACTCGACTAGCCTGCGGGAAGCATCCTCTCGCACGTGTTTCTACTCGACTAGCCTGCGGGAAGCATCCTCTCGCACGTGTTTCTACTCGACTAGCCTGCGGGATGCATCCTCTCGCTCGTGTTTTTACACGACTAGCCTGCGGGAAGCATCCTCTAGCACGTGTTTTTACTCGACTAGCCTGCGGGATGCATCCTCTCGCACGTGTTTTTACTCGACTAGCCTGCGGGATGCATCCTCTCGCACGTGTTTTTACTCGACTAGCCTGCGGGATGCATCCTCGCGCACGTGTTTTTCCTCGACTAGCCTGCGGGATGCATCCTCTCGCACGTGTTTTTACTCGACTAGCCTGCGGGATGCATCCTCTCGCACGTGTTTTTACTCGACCAGCCTGCGGGATGCATCCTCGCGCACGTGTTTTTACTCGACTAGCCTGCGGGAAGCATCCTCTCGCACGTGTTTCTACTCGACTAGCCTGCGGGATGCATCCTCTCGCACGTGTTTTTACTCGACTAGCCTGCGGCATGCATCCTCTCGCACGTGTTTCTACTCGACTAGCCTGCGGGATGCTTCCTCTCGCACGTGTTTTTACTCGACTAGCCTGCGGGATGCATCCTCGCGCACGTGTTTTTCTTCGACTAGCCTGCGGGATGCATCCTCTCGCACGTGTTTTTACTCGACTAGCCTGCGGGATGCATCCTCTCGCACGTGTTTCTACTCGACTAGCCTGCGCGATGCATCCTCTCGCACGTGTTTTTACTCGACTAGCCTGCGGGATGACTCCTCTCGCACGTGTTTTTACTCGACTAGCCTGCGGGATGCATCCTCTCGCACGTGTTTCTACTCGATTAGCCTGCGGGATGCATCCTCTCGCACGTGTTTTTACTCGACTAGCCTGCGGGATGCATCCTCTCGCACGTGTTTCAATTCGACTAGCCTGCGGGATGCATCCTCTCGCTCGTGTTTCTACTCGACTAGCCTGCGGGATGCATCCTCTCGCACGTGTTTTTACTCGACTAGCCTGCGGGATGCATCCTCTCGCACGTGTTTCTACTCGACTAGCCTGCGCGATGCATCCTCTGGCACGTGTTTCACCTCGACTAGCCTGCGGGATGCATCCTCTCGCACGTGTTTCAACTCGACTAGCCTGCGGGATGCATCCTCTCGCACGTGTTTTTGCTCGACTAGCCTGCGGGATGCATCCTCTCGCACGTGTTTCAACTCGACTAGCCTGCGGGATGCATCCTCTCGCACGTGTTTTTACTCGACTAGCCTGCGGGATGCATCCTCTCGCACGTGTTTCTACTCGACTAGCCTGCGGGATGCATCCTCTCGCACGTGTTTTTACTCGACTAGCCTGCGGGATGCATCCTCTCGCACGTGTTTCTACTCGACTAGCCTGCGCGATGCATCCTCTGGCACGTGTTTCAACTCGACTAGCCTGCGGGATGCATCCTCTCGCTCGTGTTTCTACTCGACTAGCCTGCGGGATGCATCCTCTCGCACGTGTTTTTACTCGACTAGCCTGCGGGATGCATCCTCTCGCACGTGTTTTTACTCGACTAGCCTGCGGGATGCATCCTCTCGCACGTGTTTTTACTCGACTAGCCTGCGGGAAGCATCCTCTCGCACGTGTTTCTACTCGACTAGCCTGCGGGATGCATCCTCTCGCTCGTGTTTTTACACGACTAGCCTGCGGGAAGCATCCTCTAGCACGTGTTTTTACTCGACTAGCCTGCGGGATGCATCCTCTCGCACGTGTTTTTACTCGACTAGCCTGCGGGATGCATCCTCTCGCACGTGTTTTTACTCGACTAGCCTGCGGGATGCATCCTCTCGCACGTGTTTCTACTCGACTAGCCTGCGGGATGCATCCTCTATCACGTGTTTTTACTCGACTAGCCTGCGGGATGCATCCTCTCGCACGTGTTTTTACTCGACTAGCCTGCGGGATGCATCCTCTCGCACGTGTTTTTACTCGACTAGCCTGCGGGATGCATCCTCTCGCTCGTGTTTTTACTCGACTAGCCTGCGGGATGCATCCTCTCGCACGTGTTTCTACTCGACTAGCCTGCGTGATGTATCCTCTCGCACGTGTTTTTACTCGACTAGCCTGCGGGATGCATCCTCTCGCACGTGTTTTTACTCGACTAGCCTGCGGGATGCATCCTCTCGCACGTGTTTTTACTCGACTAGCCTGCGGGATGCATCCTCTCGCACGTGTTTCTACTCGGCTAGCCTGCGTGATGCATCCTCTCGCACGTGTTTTTACTCGACTAGCCTGCGGGATGCATCCTCTCGCACGTGTTTTTACTCGACTAGCCTGCGGGATGCATCCTCCCGCACGTGTTTTTACTCGACTAGCCTGCGGGATGCATCCTCGCGCACGTATTTTTACTCGACTAGCCTGCGGGATGCATCCTCGCGCACGTGTTTTTACTCGACTAGCCTGCGGGAAGCATCCTCTCGCACGTGTTTCTACTCGACTAGCCTGCGGGATGCATCCTCTCGCTCGTGTTTTTACTCGACTAGCCTGCGGGAAGCATTCTCTCGCACGTGTTTTTACTCGACTAGCCTGCGGGATGCATCCTCGCGCACGTGTTTTTCCTCGACTAGCCTGCGGGATGCATCCTCTCGCACGTGTTTTTACTCGACTAGCCTGCGGGATGCATCCTCTCGCACGTGTTTCTACTCGACTAGCCTGCTGGATACATCCTCTCGCACGTGTTTTTACTCGACTAGCCTGCGGGATGCATCCTCTCGCACGTGTTTCAACTCGACTAGCCTGCGGGATGCATCCTCTCTCACGTGTTTCTACTCGACTAGCCTGCGGGATGCATCCTCTCGCACGTGTTTTTACTCGACTAGCCTGCGGGATGCATCCTCGCGCACGTATTTTTACTCGACTAGCCTGCGGGAAGCATCCTCTCGCACGTGTTTCTACTCGACTAGCCTGCTGAAAGCATCCTCTCGCACGTGTTTTTACTCGACTAGCCTGCGGGATGCATCCTCTCGCACGTGTTTTTACTCGACTAGCCTGCGGGATGCATCCTCTCGCACGTGTTTCTACTCGACTAGCCTGCGGGATGCATCCTCTCGCTCGTGTTTTTACACGACTAGCCTGCTGGAAGCATCCTCTAGCACGTGTTTTTACTCGACTAGCCTGCGGGATGCATCCTCTCGCACGTGTTTTTACTCGATTAGCCTGCGGGATGCATCCTCCCGCTCGTGTTTCTACTCGACTAGCCTGCGGGATGCATCCTCTCGCACGTGTTTTAACTCGACTAGCCTGCGGGATGCATCCTCTCGCACGTGTTTTTACTCGACTAGCCTGCGGGGTGCATCCTCTCGCACGTGTTTTTACTCGACTAGCCTGCGGGAAGCATCCTCTCGCACGTGTTTTTACTCGACTAGCCTGCGGGATGCATCCTCTCGCACGTGTTTCTACTCGACTAGCCTGCGGGATGCATCCTCTCGCACGTGTTTTTACTCGACTAGCCTGCGGGATGCATCCTCTCGCACGTGTTTCAACTCGACTAGCCTGCGGGATGCATCCTCTCGCTCGTGTTTCTACTCGACTAGACTGCGGGATGCATCCTCTCGCACGTGTTTTTACTCGACTAGCCTGCGGGATGCATCCTCTCGCACGTGTTTCTACTCGACTAGCCTGCGGGGTGCACCCTCTCGCACGTGTTTTTACTCGACTAGCCTGCGGGAAGCATCCTCTCGCACGTGTTTTTACTCGACTAGCCTGCGGGATGCATCCTCTCGCTCGTGTTTTTACTCGACTAGCCTGCGGGAAGCATCCTCTCGCACGTGTTTTTACTCGACTAGCCTGCGGGAAGCATCCTCTCGCACGTGTTTTTACTCGACTAGCCTGCGGGATGCATCCTCGCGCACGTGTTTTTACTCGACTAGCCTGCGGGATGCATCCTCTCGCTCGTGTTTCTACTCGACTAGCCTGCGAGATGCATCCTCTCGCACGTGTTTTTACTCGACTAGACTGCGGGATGCATCCTCTCGCTCGTGTTTCTACTCGACTAGCCTGCGGGATGCATCCTCTCGCTCGTGTTTTTACACGACTAGCCTGCGGGAAGCATCCTCTAGCACGTGTTTTTACTCGACTAGCCTGCGGGATGCATCCTCTCGCACGTGTTTTTAGTCGACTAGCCTGCGGGATGCATCCTCTCGCACGTGTTTTTACTCGACTAGCCTGCGGGAAGCATCCTCTCGCACGTGTTTTTACTCGACTAGCCTGCGGGATGCATCCTCGCGCACGTGTTTTTACTCGACTAGCCTGCGGGATGCATCCTCTCGCTCGTGTTTCTACTCGACTAGCCTGCGGGATGCATCCTCTCGCACGTGTTTTTACTCGACTAGCCTGCGGGATGCATCCTCTCGCACGTGTTTCTACTCGACTAGCCTGCGTGATGCATCCTCTCGCACGTGTTTTTACTCGACTAGCCTGCGGGATGCATCCTCTCGCACGTGTTTTTACTCGACTAGCCTGCGGGATGCATCCTCCCGCACGTGTTTTTACTCGACTAGCCTGCGGGATGCATCCTCGCGCACGTATTTTTACTCGACTAGCCTGCGGGATGCATCCTCGCGCACGTGTTTTTACTCGACTAGCCTGCGGGAAGCATCCTCTCGCACGTGTTTCTACTCGACTAGCCTGCGGGATGCATCCTCTCGCTCGTGTTTTTACTCGACTAGCCTGCGGGAAGCATTCTCTCGCACGTGTTTTTACTCGACTAGCCTGCGGGATGCATCCTCGCGCACGTGTTTTTCCCCGACTAGCCTGCGGGATGCATCCTCTCGCACGTGTTTTTACTCGACTAGCCTGCGGGATGCATCCTCTCGCACGTGTTTCTACTCGACTAGCCTGCTGGATACATCCTCTCGCACGTGTTTTTACTCGACTAGCCTGCGGGATGCATCCTCTCGCACGTGTTTCAACTCGACTAGCCTGCGGGATGCATCCTCTCTCACGTGTTTCTACTCGACTAGCCTGCGGGATGCATCCTCTCGCACGTGTTTTTACTCGACTAGCCTGCGGGATGCATCCTCTCGCACGTGTTTTTACTCGACTAGCCTGCGGGATGCATCCTCGCGCACGTGTTTTTCCTCGACTAGCCTGCGGGATGCATCCTCTCGCACGTGTTTTTACTCGACTAGCCTGCGGGATGCATCCTCTCGCACGTGTTTCTACTCGACTAGCCTGCGGGATGCATCCTCTCGCACGTGTTTTTACTCGACTAGCCTGCGGGATGCATCCTCTCGCACGTGTTTCAACTCGACTAGCCTGCGGGATGCATCCTCTCGCACGTGTTTTTACTCGACTAGCCTGCGGGATGCATCCTCTCGCTCGTGTTTCTACTCGACTAGCCTGCGTGATGCATCCTCTCGCACGTGTTTTTACTCGACTAGCCTGCGGGATGCATCCTCTCGCACGTGTTTCTACTCGACTAGCCTGCGGGATGCATCCTCTCGCACGTGTTTTTACTCGACTAGCCTGCGGGATGCATCCTCTCGCACGTGTTTCTACTCGACTAGCCTGCGTGATGCATCCTCTGGCACGTGTTTCACCTCGACTAGCCTGCGGGATGCATCCTCTCGCACGTGTTTCAACTCGACTAGCCTGCGGGATGCATCCTCTCGCACGTGTTTCTACTCGACTAGCCTGCGGGATGCATCCTCTCGCTCGTGTTTTTACACGACTAGCCTGCGGGAAGCATCCTCTAGCACGTGTTTTTACTCGACTAGCCTGCGGGATGCATCCTCTCGCACGTGTTTTTAGTCTACTAGCCTGCGGGATGCATCCTCTCGCACGTGTTTTTACTCGACTAGCCTGCGGGAAGCATCCTCTCGCACGTGTTTTTACTCGACTAGCCTGCGGGATGCATCCTCGCGCACGTGTTTTTACTCGACTAGCCTGCGGGATGCATCCTCTCGCTCGTGTTTCTACTCGACTAGCCTGCGGGATGCATCCTCTCGCACGTGTTTTTACTCGACTAGCCTGCGGGATGCATCCTCTCGCACGTGTTTCTACTCGACTAGCCTGCGTGATGCATCCTCTCGCACGTGTTTTTACTCGACTAGCCTGCGGGATGCATCCTCTCGCACGTGTTTTTACTCGACTAGCCTGCGGGATGCATCCTCCCGCACGTGTTTTTACTCGACTAGCCTGCGGGATGCATCCTCGCGCACGTATTTTTACTCGACTAGCCTGCGGGATGCATCCTCGCGCACGTGTTTTTACTCGACTAGCCTGCGGGAAGCATCCTCTCGCACGTGTTTCTACTCGACTAGCCTGCGGGATGCATCCTCTCGCTCGTGTTTTTACTCGACTAGCCTGCGGGAAGCATTCTCTCGCACGTGTTTTTACTCGACTAGCCTGCGGGATGCATCCTCGCGCACGTGTTTTTCCTCGACTAGCCTGCGGGATGCATCCTCTCGCACGTGTTTTTACTCGACTAGCCTGCGGGATGCATCCTCTCGCACGTGTTTCTACTCGACTAGCCTGCTGGATACATCCTCTCGCACGTGTTTTTACTCGACTAGCCTGCGGGATGCATCCTCTCGCACGTGTTTTTACTCGACTAGCCTGCGGGATGCATCCTCGCGCACGTGTTTTTCCTCGACTAGCCTGCGGGATGCATCCTCTCGCACGTGTTTTTACTCGACTAGCCTGCGGGATGCATCCTCTCGCACGTGTTTCTACTCGACTAGCCTGCGGGATGCATCCTCTCGCACGTGTTTTTACTCGACTAGCCTGCGGGATGCATCCTCTCGCACGTGTTTCAACTCGACTAGCCTGCGGGATGCATCCTCTCGCACGTGTTTTTACTCGACTAGCCTGCGGGATGCATCCTCTCGCTCGTGTTTCTACTCGACTAGCCTGCGTGATGCATCCTCTCGCACGTGTTTTTACTCGACTAGCCTGCGGGATGCATCCTCTCGCACGTGTTTCTACTCGACTAGCCTGCGGGATGCATCCTCTCGCACGTGTTTTTACTCGACTAGCCTGCGGGATGCATCCTCTCGCACGTGTTTCTACTCGACTAGCCTGCGTGATGCATCCTCTGGCACGTGTTTCACCTCGACTAGCCTGCGGGATGCATCCTCTCGCACGTGTTTCAACTCGACTAGCCTGCGGGATGCATCCTCTCGCACGTGTTTTAACTCGACTAGCCTGCGGGATGCATCCTCTCGCACGTGTTTTTACTCGACTAGCCTGCGGGGTGCACCCTCTCGCACGTGTTTTTACTCGACTAGCCTGCGGGAAGCATCCTCTCGCACGTGTTTTTACTCGACTAGCCTGCGGGATGCATCCTCGCGCACGTGTTTTTACTCGACTAGCCTGCGGGATGCATCCTCTCGCTCGTGTTTCTACTCGACTAGCCTGCGGGATGCATCCTCTCGCACGTGTTTTTACTCGACTAGCCTGCGGGATGCATCCTCTCGCACGTGTTTCTACTCGACTAGCCTGCGTGATGCATCCTCTCGCACGTGTTTTTACTCGACTAGCCTGCGGGATGCATCCTCGCGCACGTGTTTTTAGTCGACTAGCCTGCGGGGTGCACCCTCTCGTACGTGTTTTTACTCGACTAGCCTGCGGGAAGCATCCTCTCGCACGTGTTTTTACTCGACTAGCCTGCGGGATGCATCCTCGCGCACGTGTTTTTACTCGACTAGCCTGCGGGATGCATCCTCTCGCTCGTGTTTCTACTCGACTAGCCTGCGGGATGCATCCTCTCGCACGTGTTTTTACTCGACTAGCCTGCGGGATGCATCCTCTCGCACGTGTTTCTACTCGACTAGCCTGCGTGATGCATCCTCTCGCACGTGTTTTTACTCGACTAGCCTGCGGGATGCATCCTCGCGCACGTGTTTTTACTCGACTAGCCTGCGGGAAGCATCCTCTCGCACGTGTTTCTACTCGACTAGCCTGCGGGATGCATCCTCTCGCTCGTGTTTTTACTCGACTAGCCTGCGGGAAGCATCCTCTCGCACGTGTTTTTACTCGACTAGCCCGCGGGATGCATCCTCGCGCACGTGTTTTTCCTCGACTAGCCTGCGGGATGCATCCTCTCGCACGTGTTTTTACTCGACTAGCCTGCGGGATGCATCCTCTCGCACGTGTTTCTACTCGACTAGCCTGCTGGATACATCCTCTCGCACGTGTTTTTACTCGACTAGCCTGCGGGATGCATCCTCTCGCACGTGTTTCAACTCGACTAGCCTGCGGGATGCATCCTCTCTCACGTGTTTCTACTCGACTAGCCTGCGGGATGCATCCTCTCGCACGTGTTTTTACTCGACTAGCCTGCGGGATGCATCCTCTCGCTCGTGTTTCTACTCGACTAGCCTGCGGGATGCATCCTCTCGCACGTGTTTTTACTCGACTAGCCTGCGGGATGCATCCTCTCGCACGTGTTTTTACTCGACTAGCCTGCGGGATGCATCCTCTCGCACGTGTTTTTACTCGACTAGCCTGCGGGAAGCATCCTCTCGCACGTGTTTCTACTCGACTAGCCTGCGGGATGCATCCTCTCGCTCGTGTTTTTACACGACTAGCCTGCGGGAAGCATCCTCTAGCACGTGTTTTTACTCGACTAGCCTGCGGGATGCATCCTCTCGCACGTGTTTTTACTCGACTAGCCTGCGGGATGCATCCTCTCGCACGTGTTTTTACTCGACTAGCCTGCGGGATGCATCCTCTCGCACGTGTTTCTACTCGACTAGCCTGCGGGATGCATCCTCTATCACGTGTTTTTACTCGACTAGCCTGCGGGATGCATCCTCTCGCACGTGTTTTTACTCGACTAGCCTGCGGGATGCATCCTCTCGCACGTGTTTTTACTCGACTAGCCTGCGGGATGCATCCTCTCGCACGTGTTTTTACTCGACTAGCCTGCGGGATGCATCCTCTCGCTCGTGTTTTTACTCGACTAGCCTGCGGGATGCATCCTCTCGCACGTGTTTCTACTCGACTAGCCTGCGTGATGTATCCTCTCGCACGTGTTTTTACTCGACTAGCCTGCGGGATGCATCCTCTCGCACGTGTTTTTACTCGACTAGCTTGCGGGATGCATCCTCTCGCACGTGTTTTTACTCGACTAGCCTGCGGGATGCATCCTCGCGCACGTATTTTTACTCGACTAGCCTGCGGGAAGCATCCTCTCGCACGTGTTTCTACTCGACTAGCCTGCTGAAAGCATCCTCTCGCACGTGTTTCTACTCGACTAGCCTGCGGGATGCATCTTCTCGCACGTGTTTTTACTCGACTAGCCTGCGGGATGCATCCTCTCGCACGTGTTTTTACTCGACTAGCCTGCGGGATGCATCCTCTCGCACGTGTTTCTACTCGACTAGCCTGCGGGATGCATCCTCTCGCTCGTGTTTTTACACGACTAGCCTGCGGGAAGCATCCTCTAGCACGTGTTTTTACTCTACTAGCCTGCGGGATGCATCCTCTCGCACGTGTTTTTACTCGATTAGCCTGCGGGATGCATCCTCCCGCTCGTGTTTCTACTCGACTAGCCTGCGGGATGCATCCTCTCGCACGTGTTTTAACTCGACTAGCCTGCGGGATGCATCCTCTCGCACGTGTTTTTACTCGACTAGCCTGCGGGGTGCATCCTCTCGCACGTGTTTTTACTCGACTAGCCTGCGGGAAGCATCCTCTCGCACGTGTTTTTACTCGACTAGCCTGCGGGATGCATCCTCTCGCACGTGTTTCTACTCGACTAGCCTGCGGGATGCATCCTCTCGCACGTGTTTTTACTCGACTAGCCTGCGGGATGCATCCTCTCGCACGTGTTTCAACTCGACTAGCCTGCGGGATGCATCCTCTCGCACGTGTTTTTACTCGACTAGCCTGCGGGATGCATCCTCGCGCACGTATTTTTACTCGACTAGCCTGCGGGAAGCATCCTTTCGCACGTCTTTCTACTCGACTAGCCTGCTGGAAGCATCCTCTCGCACGTGTTTCTACTCGACTAGCCTGCGGGATGCATCCTCTCGCACGTGTTTTTACTCGACTAGCCTGCGGGATGCATCCTCGCGCACGTGTTTTTACTCGACTAGCCTGCGGGATGCATCCTCGCGCACGTGTTTTTACTCGACTAGCCTGCGGGATGCATCCTCTCGCTCGTGTTTCTACTCGACTAGCCTGCGGGATGCATCCTCTCGCACGTGTTTCTACTCGACTAGCCTGCGGGATGCATCCTCTCGCACGTGTTTTTACTCGACTAGCCTGCGGGATGCATCCTCTCGCACGTGTTTTTTCTCGACTAGCCTGCGGGATGCATTCTCTCGCACGTGTTTCTACTCGACTAGCCTGCGGGATGCATCCTCTCTCACGTGTTTTTACTCGACTAGCCTGCGGGATGCATCCTCTCGCACGTGTTTCAACTCGACTAGCCTGCGGGATGCATCCTCTCGCACTTGTTTTTACTCGACTAGCCTGCGGGATGCATCCTCTCGCACGTGTTTCAACTCGACTAGCCTGCGGGATGCATCCTCTCGCTCGTGTTTCTACTCGACTAGCCTGCGGGATGCATCCTCGCGCACGTGTTTTTACTCGACTAGCCTGCGGGAAGCATCCTCTCGCACGTGTTTCTACTCGACTAGCCTGCGGGATGCATCCTCTCGCTCGTGTTTTTACTCGACTAGCCTGCGGGAAGCATCCTCTCGCACGTGTTTTTACTCGACTAGCCTGCGGGATGCATCCTCTCGCACGTGTTTCTACTCGACTAGCCTGCGGGATGCATCCTCTCGCACGTGTTTTTACTCGACTAGCCTGCGGGATGCATCCTCTTGCACGTGTTTTTCCTCGACTAGCCTGCGGGATGCATCCTCTCGCACGTGTTTTTACTCGACTAGTCTGCGGGATGCATCCTCTCGCACGTGTTTTTACTCGACTAGCCTGCGGGATGCATCCTCCCGCTCGTGTTTCTACTCGACTAGCCTGCGGGATGCATCCTCTCGCACGTGTTTCAACTCGACTAGCCTGCGGGATGCATCCTCTCGCACGTGTTTTTACTCGACTTGCCTGCGGGAAGCATCCTCTCGCACGTGTTTTTACTCGACTAGCCTGCGGGATGCATCCTCGCGCACGTGTTTTTACTCGACTAGCCTGCGGGATGCATCCTCTCGCTCGTGTTTCTACTCGACTAGCCTGCGGGATGCATCCTCTCGCACGTGTTTCTACTCGACTAGCCTGCGGGATGCATCCTCTCGCACGTGTTTTTACTCGACTAGCCTGCGGGATGCATCCTCTCGCACGTGTTTCAACTCGACTAGCCTGCGGGATGCATCCTCTCGCTCGTGTTTCTACTCGACTAGCCTGCGGGATGCATCCTCTCGCACGTGTTTTAACTCGACTAGCCTGCGGGATGCATCCTCTCGCACGT
Source organism: Lasioglossum baleicum (assembly GCF_051020765.1). NCBI lineage: Eukaryota > Metazoa > Arthropoda > Insecta > Hymenoptera > Halictidae > Lasioglossum > Lasioglossum baleicum. Next base: position 201,724 of record NW_027469278.1, read on the forward strand.
GTTTTTACTCGACTAGCCTGCGGGATGCATCCTCTCGCACGTGTTTTTACTCGACTAGCCTGCGGGGTGCATCCTCTCGCACGTGTTTTTACTCGACTAGCCTGCGGGAAGCATCCTCTCGCACGTGTTTTTACTCGACTAGCCTGCGGGAAGCATCCTCTCGCACGTGTTTCTACTCGACTAGCCTGCTGAAAGCATCCTCTCGCACGTGTTTCTACTCGACTAGCCTGCGGGATGCATCTTCTCGCACGTGTTTTTACTCGACTAGCCTGCGGGATGCATCCTCTCGCACGTGTTTTTACTCGACTAGCCTGCGGGATGCATCCTCTCGCACGTGTTTCTACTCGACTAGCCTGCGGGATGCACCCTCTCGCTCGTGTTTTTACACGACTAGCCTGCGGGAAGCATCCTCTAGCACGTGTTTTTACTCGACTAGCCTGCGGGATGCATCCTCTCGCACGTGTTTTTACTCGATTAGCCTGCGGGATGCATCCTCCCGCTCGTGTTTCTACTCGACTAGCCTGCGGGATGCATCCTCTCGCACGTGTTTTAACTCGACTAGCCTGCGGGATGCATCCTCTCGCACGTGTTTTTACTCGACTAGCCTGCGGGGTGCATCCTCTCGCACGTGTTTTTACTCGACTAGCCTGCGGGAAGCATCCTCTCGCACGTGTTTTTACTCGACTAGCCTGCGGGATGCATCCTCTCGCACGTGTTTCTACTCGACTAGCCTGCGGGATGCATCCTCTCGCACGTGTTTTTACTCGACTAGCCTGCGGGATGCATCCTCTCGCACGTGTTTCAACTGGACTAGCCTGCGGGATGCATCCTCTCGCACGTGTTTTTACTCGACTAGCCTGCGGGATGCATCCTCGCGCACGTATTTTTACTCGACTAGCCTGCGGGAAGCATCCTTTCGCACGTCTTTCTACTCGACTAGCCTGCTGGAAGCATCCTCTCGCACGTGTTTCTACTCGACTAGCCTGCGGGATGCATCCTCTCGCACGTGTTTTTACTCGACTAGCCTGCGGGATGCATCCTCGCGCACGTGTTTTTACTCGACTAGCCTGCGGGAAGCATCCTCTCGCACGTGTTTCTACTCGACTAGCCTGCGGGATGCATCCTCTCGCTCGTGTTTTTACTCGACTAGCCTGCGGGAAGCATCCTCTCGCACGTGTTTTTACTCGACTAGCCTGTGGGATGCATCCTCTCGCACGTGTTTCTACTCGACTAGCCTGCGGGATGCATCCTCTCGCACGTGTTTTTACTCGACTAGCCTGCGGGATGTATCCTCGCGCACGTGTTTTTCCTCGACTAGCCTGCGGGATGCATCCTCTCGCACGTGTTTTTACTCGACTAGCCTGCGGGATGCATCCTCTCGCACGTGTTTCTACTCGACTAGCCTGCGGGATGCATCCTCTCGCACGTGTTTTTACTCGACTAGCCTGCGGGATGCATCCTCTCGCACGTGTTTCAACTCGACTAGCCTGCGGGATGCATCCTCTCGCACGTGTTTTTACTCGACTAGCCTGCGGGAAGCATCCTCTCGCACGTGTTTTTACTCGACTAGCCTGCGGGATGCATCCTCGCGCACGTGTTTTTACTCGACTAGCCTGCGGGATGCATCCTCTCGCTCGTGTTTCTACTCGACTAGCCTGCGGGATGCATCCTCTCGCACGTGTTTCTACTCGACTAGCCTGCGGGATGCATCCTCTCGCACGTGTTTTTACTCGACTAGCCTGCGGGATGCATCCTCTCGCACGTGTTTTTACTCGACTAGCCTGCGGGATGCATTCTCTCGCACGTGTTTCTACTCGACTAGCCTGCGGGATGCATCCTCTCTCACGTGTTTTTACTCGACTAGCCTGCGGGATGCATCCTCTCGCACGTGTTTCAACTCGACTAGCCTGCGGGATGCATCCTCTCGCACGTGTTTTTACTCGACTAGCCTGCGGGATGCATCCTCTCGCACGTGTTTCAACTCGACTAGCCTGCGGGATGCATCCTCTCGCTCGTGTTTCTACTCGACTAGCCTGCGGGATGCATCCTCGCGCACGTGTTTTTACTCGACTAGCCTGCGGGAAGCATCCTCTCGCACGTGTTTCTACTCGACTAGCCTGCGGGATGCATCCTCTCGCTCGTGTTTTTACTCGACTAGCCTGCGGGAAGCATCCTCTCGCACGTGTTTTTACTCGACTAGCCTGCGGGATGCATCCTCTCGCACGTGTTTCTACTCGACTAGCCTGCGGGATGCATCCTCTCGCACGTGTTTTTACTCGACTAGCCTGCGGGATGCATCCTCTTGCACGTGTTTTTCCTCGACTAGCCTGCGGGATGCATCCTCTCGCACGTGTTTTTACTCGACTAGTCTGCGGGATGCATCCTCTCGCACGTGTTTTTACTCGACTAGCCTGCGGGATGCATCCTCCCGCTCGTGTTTCTACTCGACTAGCCTGCGGGATGCATCCTCTCGCACGTGTTTCAACTCGACTAGCCTGCGGGATGCATCCTCTCGCACGTGTTTTTACTCGACTAGCCTGCGGGAAGCATCCTCTCGCACGTGTTTTTACTCGACTAGCCTGCGGGATGCATCCTCGCGCACGTGTTTTTACTCGACTAGCCTGCGGGATGCATCCTCTCGCTCGTGTTTCTACTCGACTAGCCTGCGGGATGCATCCTCTCGCACGTGTTTCTACTCGACTAGCCTGCGGGATGCATCCTCTCGCACGTGTTTTTACTCGACTAGCCTGCGGGATGCATCCTCTCGCACGTGTTTCAACTCGACTAGCCTGCGGGATGCATCCTCTCGCTCGTGTTTCTACTCGACTAGCCTGCGGGATGCATCCTCTCGCACGTGTTTTAACTCGACTAGCCTGCGGGGTGCATCCTCTCGCACGTGTTTTTACTCGACTAGCCTGCGGGAAGCATCCTCTCGCACGTGTTTTTACTCGACTAGCCTGCGGGATGCATCCTCGCGCACGTGTTTTTACTCGACTAGCCTGCGGGATGCATCCTCTCGCTCGTGTTTCTACTCGACTAGCCTGCGGGATGCATCCTCTCGCACGTGTTTTTACTCGACTAGCCTGCGGGAAGCATCCTCTCGCACGTGTTTTTACTCGACTAGCCTGCGGGATGCATCCTCGCGCACGTGTGTTTACTCGACTAGCCTGCGGGATGCATCCTCTCGCTCGTGTTTCTACTCGACTAGCCTGCGGGATGCATCCTCTCGCACGTGTTTTAACTCGACTAGCCTGCGTGATGCATCCTCTCGCACGTGTTTTTACTCGACTAGCCTGCGGGATGCATCCTCTCGCACGTGTTTCTACTCGACTAGCCTGCGGGATGCATCCTCTCGCACGTGTTTTTATTCGACTAGCCTGCGGGATGCATCCTCTCGCACGTGTTTCTACTCGACTAGCCTGCGTGATGCATCCTCTGGCACGTGTTTCACCTCGACTAGCCTGCGGGATGCATCCTCTCGCACGTGTTTCAACTCGACTAGCCTGCGGGATGCATCCTCTCGCACGTGTTTCTACTCGACTAGCCTGCGGGATGCATCCTCTCGCACGTGTTTCAACTCGACTAGCCTGCGGGATGCATCCTCCCGCTCGTGTTTCTACTCGACTAGCCAGCGGGATGCATCCTCTCGCACGTGTTTTAACTCGACTAGCCTGCGGGATGCATCCTCTCGCACGTGTTTTTACTCGACTAGCCTGCGGGGTGCACCCTCTCGCACGTGTTTTTACTCGACTAGCCTGCGGGAAGCATCCTCTCGCACGTGTTTTTACTCGACTAGCCTGCGGGATGCATCCTCGCGCACGTGTTTTTACTCGACTAGCCTGCGGGATGCATCCTCTCGCTCGTGTTTCTACTCGACTAGCCTGCGGGATGCATCCTCTCGCACGTGTTTTTACTCGACTAGCCTGCGGGATGCATCCTCTCGCTCGTGTTTCTACTCGACTAGCCTGCGGGATGCATCCTCTCGCTCGTGTTTTTACACGACTAGCCTGCGGGAAGCATCCTCTAGCACGTGTTTTTACTCGACTAGCCTGCGGGATGCATCCTCTCGCACGTGTTTTTACTCGACTAGCCTGCGGGAAGCATCCTCTCGCACGTGTTTTTACTCGACTAGCCTGCGGGATGCATCCTCGCGCACGTGTTTTTACTCGACTAGCCTGCGGGATGCATCCTCTCGCTCGTGTTTCTACTCGACTAGCCTGCGGGATGCATCCTCTCGCACGTGTTTTTACTCGACTAGCCTGCGGGATGCATCCTCTCGCACGTGTTTCTACTCGACTAGCCTGCGTGATGCATCCTCTCGCACGTGTTTTTACTCGACTAGCCTGCGGGATGCATCCTCTCGCACGTGTTTTTCCTCGACTAGCCTGCGGGATGCATCCTCCCGCACGTGTTTTTACTCGACTAGCCTGCGGGATGCATCCTCGCGCACGTATTTTTACTCGACTAGCCTGCGGGATGCATCCTCGCGCACGTGTTTTTACTCGACTAGCCTGCGGGAAGCATCCTCTCGCACGTGTTTCTACTCGACTAGCCTGCGGGATGCATCCTCTCGCTCGTGTTTTTACTCGACTAGCCTGCGGGAAGCATCCTCTCGCACGTGTTTTTACTCGACTAGCCTGCGGGATGCATCCTCGCGCACGTGTTTTTCCTCGACTAGCCTGCGGGATGCATCCTCTCGCACGTGTTTTTACTCGACTAGCCTGCGGGATGCATCCTCTCGCACGTGTTTCTACTCGACTAGCCTGCTGGATACATCCTCTCGCACGTGTTTTTACTCGACTAGCCTGCGGGATGCATCCTCTCGCACGTGTTTCAACTCGACTAGCCTGCGGGATGCATCCTCTCTCACGTGTTTCTACTCGACTAGCCTGCGGGATGCATCCTCTCGCACGTGTTTTTACTCGACTAGCCTGCGGGATGCATCCTCTCGCACGTGTTTTTACTCGACTAGCCTGCGGGATGCATCCTCGCGCACGTGTTTTTCCTCGACTAGCCTGCGGGATGCATCCTCTCGCACGTGTTTTTACTCGACTAGCCTGCGGGATGCATCCTCTCGCACGTGTTTCTACTCGACTAGCCTGCGGGATGCATCCTCTCGCACGTGTTTTTACTCGACTAGCCTGCGGGATGCATCCTCTCGCACGTGTTTCAACTCGACTAGCCTGCGGGATGCATCCTCTCGCACGTGTTTTTACTCGACTAGCCTGCGGGATGCATCCTCTCGCTCGTGTTTCTACTCGACTAGCCTGCGTGATGCATCCTCTCGCACGTGTTTTTACTCGACTAGCCTGCGGGATGCATCCTCTCGCACGTGTTTCTACTCGACTAGCCTGCGGGATGCATCCTCTCGCACGTGTTTTTACTCGACTAGCCTGCGGGATGCATCCTCTCGCACGTGTTTCTACTCGACTAGCCTGCGTGATGCATCCTCTGGCACGTGTTTCACCTCGACTAGCCTGCGGGATGCATCCTCTCGCACGTGTTTCAACTCGACTAGCCTGCGGGATGCATCCTCTCGCACGTGTTTCTACTCGACTAGCCTGCGGGATGCATCCTCTCGCACGTGTTTCAACTCGACTAGCCTGCGGGATGCATCCTCCCGCTCGTGTTTCTACTCGACTAGCCTGCGGGATGCATCCTCTCGCACGTGTTTTAACTCGACTAGCCTGCGGGATGCATCCTCTCGCACGTGTTTTTACTCGACTAGCCTGCGGGGTGCACCCTCTCGCACGTGTTTTTACTCGACTAGCCTGCGGGAAGCATCCTCTCGCACGTGTTTTTACTCGACTAGCCTGCGGGATGCATCCTCGCGCACGTGTTTTTACTCGACTAGCCTGCGGGATGCATCCTCTCGCTCGTGTTTCTACTCGACTAGCCTGCGGGATGCATCCTCTCGCACGTGTTTTTACTCGACTAGCCTGCGGGATGCATCCTCTCGCACGTGTTTCTACTCGACTAGCCTGCGTGATGCATCCTCTCGCACGTGTTTTTACTCGACTAGCCTGCGGGATGCATCCTCGCGCACGTGTTTTTAGTCGACTAGCCTGCGGGGTGCACCCTCTCGCACGTGTTTTTACTCGACTAGCCTGCGGGAAGCATCCTCTCGCACGTGTTTTTACTCGACTAGCCTGCGGGATGCATCCTCGCGCACGTGTTTTTACTCGACTAGCCTGCGTGATGCATCCTCTCGCTCGTGTTTCTACTCGACTAGCCTGCGGGATGCATCCTCTCGCACGTGTTTTTACTCGACTAGCTTGCGGGATGCATCCTCTCGCACGTGTTTCTACTCGACTAGCCTGCGTGATGCATCCTCTCGCACGTGTTTTTACTCGACTAGCCTGCGGGATGCATCCTCGCGCACGTGTTTTTACTCGACTAGCCTGCGGGAAGCATCCTCTCGCACGTGTTTCTACTCGACTAGCCTGCGGGATGCATCCTCTCGCTCGTGTTTTTACTCGACTAGCCTGCGGGAAGCATCCTCTCGCACGTGTTTTTACTCGACTAGCCCGCGGGATGCATCCTCGCGCACGTGTTTTTCCTCGACTAGCCTGCGGGATGCATCCTCTCGCACGTGTTTTTACTCGACTAGCCTGCGGGATGCATCCTCTCGCACGTGTTTCTACTCGACTAGCCTGCTGGATACATCCTCTCGCACGTGTTTTTACTCGACTAGCCTGCGGGATGCATCCTCTCGCACGTGTTTCAACTCGACTAGCCTGCGGGATGCATCCTCTCTCACGTGTTTCTACTCGACTAGCCTGCGGGATGCATCCTCTCGCACGTGTTTTTACTCGACTAGCCTGCGGGATGTATCCTCTCGCACGTGTTTTTACTCGACTAGCCTGCGGGATGCATCCTCGCGCACGTGTTTTTCCTCGACTAGCCTGCGGGATGCATTCTCTCGCACGTGTTTTTACTCGACTCGCCTGCGGGATGCATCCTCTCGCACGTGTTTCTACTCGACTAGCCTGCGGGATGCATCCTCTCGCACGTGTTTTTACTCGACTAGCCTGCGGGATGCATCCTCTCGCACGTGTTTCAACTCGACTAGCCTGCGGGATGCATCCTCTCGCACGTGTTTTTACTCGACTAGCCTGCGGGATGCATCCTCTCGCTCGTGTTTCTACTCGACTAGCCTGCGGGATGCATCCCCTCGCTCGTGTTTTTACACGACTAGCCTGCGGGAAGCATCCTCTAGCACGTGTTTTTGCTCGACTAGCCTGCGGGATGCATCCTCTCGCACGTGTTTTTAGTCGACTAGCCTGCGGGATGCATCCTCTCGCACGTGTTTTTACTCGACTAGCCTGCGGGAAGCATCCTCTCGCACGTGTTTTTACTCGACTAGCCTGCGGGATGCATCCTCGCGCACGTGTTTTTACTCGACTAGCCTGCGGGATGCATCCTCTCGCACGTGTTTCTACTCGACTAGCCTGCGTGATGCATCCTCTCGCACGTGTTTTTACTCGACTAGCCTGCGGGATGCATCCTCTCGCACGTGTTTTTACTCGACTAGCCTGCGGGATGCATCCTCCCGCACGTGTTTTTACTCGACTAGCCTGCGGGATGCATCCTCGCGCACGTATTTTTACTCGACTAGCCTGCGGGAAGCATCCTCTCGCACGTGTTTCTACTCGACTAGCCTGCGGGAAGCATCCTCTCGCACGTGTTTCTACTCGACTAGCCTGCGGGATGCATCCTCTCGCTCGTGTTTTTACACGACTAGCCTGCGGGAAGCATCCTCTAGCACGTGTTTTTACTCGACTAGCCTGCGGGATGCATCCTCTCGCACGTGTTTTTACTCGACTAGCCTGCGGGATGCATCCTCTCGCACGTGTTTTTACTCGACCAGCCTGCGGGATGCATCCTCGCGCACGTGTTTTTAATCGACTAGCCTGCGGGAAGCATCCTCTCGCACGTGTTTCTACTCGACTAGCCTGCGGGATGCATCCTCTCTTTCGTGTTTTTACTCGACTAGCCTGCGGGAAGCATCCTCTCGCACGTGTTTTTACTCGACTAGCCTGCGGCATGCATCCTCTCGCACGTGTTTCTACTCGACTAGCCTGCGGGATGCTTCCTCTCGCACGTGTTTTTACTCGACTAGCCTGCGGGATGCATCCTCGCGCACGTGTTTTTCTTCGACTAGCCTGCGGGATGCATCCTCTCGCACGTGTTTTTACTCGACTAGCCTGCGGGATGCATCCTCTCGCACGTGTTTCTACTCGACTAGCCTGCGCGATGCATCCTCTCGCACGTGTTTTTACTCGACTAGCCTGCGGGATGCATCCTCTCGCACGTGTTTCTACTCGACTAGCCTGCGCGATGCATCCTCTGGCACGTGTTTCACCTCGACTAGCCTGCGGGATGCATCCTCTCGCACGTGTTTCAACTCGACTAGCCTGCGGGATGCATCCTCTCGCACGTGTTTTTACTCGACTAGCTGCGGGATGCATCCTCGCGCACGTGTTTTTCCTCGACTAGCCTGCGGGATGCATCCTCTCGCACGTGTTTTTACTCGACTAGTCTGCGGGATGCATCCCCTCGCACGTGTTTTTACTCGACTAGCCTGCGGGATGCATCCTCTCGCACGTGTTTCAACTCGACTAGCCTGCTGGATGCATCCTCTCGCTCGTGTATCTACTCGACTAGCCTGCGGGATGCATCCTCTCGCACGCGTTTTTACTCGACTAGCCTGCGGGATGCATCCTCTCGCACGTGTTTTTACTCGACTAGCCTGCGGGGTGCATCCTCTCGCACGTGTTTTTACTCGACTAGCCTGCGGGAAGCATCCTCTCGCACGTGTTTTTACTCGACTAGCCTGCGGGATGCATCCTCGCGCACGTGTTTTTACTCGACTAGCCTGCGGGATGCATCCTCTCGCTCGTGTTTTTACACGACTAGCCTGCGGGAAGCATCCTCTAGCACGTGTTTTTACTCGACTAGCCTGCGGGATGCATCCTCTCGCACGTGTTTTTACTCGACTAGCCTGCGGGATGCATCCTCGCGCACGTGTTTTTACTCGACTAGCCTGCGGGATGCATCCTCTCGCTCGTGTTTTTACACGACTAGCCTGCGGGAAGCATCCTCTAGCACGTGTTGTTACTCGACTAGCCTGCGGGATGCATCCTCTCGCACGTGTTTTTACTCGACTAGCCTGCGGGAAGCATCCTCTCGCACGTGTTTTTACTCGACTAGCCTGCGGGATGCATCCTCGCGCACGTGTTTCTACTCGACTAGCCTGCGGGATGCATCCTCTCGCACGTGTTTTTACTCGACTAGCATGCGGGATGCATCCTCGCGCACGTGTTTTTCATCGACTAGCCTGCGGTATGCATCCTCTCGCACGTGTTTTTACTCGACTAGCCTGCGGGATGCATCCTCTCGCACGTGTTTCTACTCGACTAGCCTGCGGGATGCATCCTCTCGCACGTGTTTTTACTCGACTAGCCTGCGGGATGCATCCTCTCGCACGTGTTTCAACTCGACTAGCCTGCGGGATGCATCCTCTCGCACGTGTTTTTACTCGACTAGCCTGCGGGATGCATCCTCTCGCACGTGTTTCAACTCGACTAGCCTGCGGGATGCATCCTCTCGCTCGTGTTTTTACTCGACTAGCCTGCGAGAAGCATCCTCTCGCACGTGTTTTTACTCGACTAGCCTGCGGGATGCATCCTCTCGCACGTGTTTCTACTCGACTAGCCTGCGGGATGCATCCTCTCGCACGTGTTTTTACTCGACTAGCCTGCGGGATGCATCCTCGCGCACGTGTTTTTCCTCGACTAGCCTGCGGGATGCATCCTCTCGCACGTGTTTTTACTCGACTAGTCTGCGGGATGCATCCTCTCGCACGTGTTTTTACTCGACTAGCCTGCGGGATGCATCCTCTCGCACGTGTTTCAACTCGACTAGCCTGCTGGATGCATCCTCTCGCTCGTGTTTCTACTCGACTAGCCTGCGGGATGCATCCTCTCGCACGCGTTTTTACTCGACTAGCCTGCGGGATGCATCCTCTCGAACGTGTTTTTACTCGACTAGCCTGCGGGGTGCATCCTCTCGCTCGTGTTTTTACTCGACTAGCCTGCGGGAAGCATCCTCTCGCACGTGTTTTTACTCGACTAGCCTGCGGGATGCATCCTCTCGCACGTGTTTCTACTCGACTAGCCTGCGGGATGCATCCTCTCGCACGTGTTTTTACTCGACTAGCCTGCGGGATGCATCCTCGCGCACGTGTTTTTCCTCGACTAGCCTGCGGGATGCATCCTCTCGCACGTGTTTTTACTCGACTAGCCTGCGGGGTGCATCCTCTCGCACGTGTTTCAACTCGACTAGCCTGCGAGATGCATCCTCTCGCACGTGTTTTTACTCGACTAGCCTGCGGGATGCATCCTCTGGCACGTGTTTCAACTCGACTAGCCTGCGGGATGCATCCTCTCGCTCGTGTTTCTACTCGACTAGCCTGCGGGATGCATCCTCTCGCACGTGTTTCTACTCGACTAGCCTGCGGGATGCATCCTCTCGCACGTGTTTTTACTCGACTAGCCTGCGGGATGCATCCTCGCGCACGTGTTTTTCCTCGACTAGCCTGCGGGATGCATCCTCTCGCACGTGTTTTTACTCGACTAGCCTGCGGGATGCATCCTCTCGCATGTGTTTCTACTCGACTAGCCTGCGGGATGCATCCTCTCGCACGTGTTTTTACTCGACTAGCCTGCGGGATGCATCCTCTCGCACGTGTTTCAACTCGACTAGCCTGCGAGATGCATCCTCTCGCACGTGTTTTTACTCGACTAGCCTGCGGGAAGCATCCTCTCGCACGTGTTTCTACTCGACTAGCCTGCGGGATGCATCCTCTCGCTCGTGTTTTTACTCGACTAGCCTGCGGGATGCATCCTCTCGCACGTGTTTTTACTCGACTAGCCTGCGGGATGCATCCTCTCGCACGTTTTTCTACTCGACTAGCCTGCGGGATGCATCCTCTCGCACGTGTTTTTACTCGACTAGCCTGCGGGATGCATCATCGCGCACGTGTTTTTCCTCGACTAGCCTGCGGGATGCATCCTCTCGCACGTGTTTTTACTCGACTAGCCTGCGGGAAGCATCCTCTCGCACGTGTTTTTACTCGACTAGCCTGCGGGATGCATCCTCGCGCACGTGTTTTTACTCGACTAGCCTGCGGGATGCATCCTCTCGCTCGTGTTTCTACTCGACTAGCCTGCGGGATGCATCCTCTCGCACGTGTTTTTACTCGACTAGCCTGCGGGATGCATCCTCTCGCACGTGTTTTTACTCGACTAGCCTGCGGGATGCATCCTCTCGCACGTGTTTTTACTCGACTAGCCTGCGGGATGCATCCTCGCGCACGTATTTTTACTCGTCTAGCCTCCGGGAAGCATCCTCTCGCACGTGTTTTTACTCGACTAGCCTGCGGGATGCATCCTCTCGCACGTGTTTCTACTCGATTAGCCTGCGGGATGCATCCTCTCGCACGTGTTTTTACTCGACTAGCCTGCGGGATGCATCCTCTCGCACGTGTTTCAATTCGACTAGCCTGCGGGATGCATCCTCTCGCTCGTGTTTCTACTCGACTAGCCTGCGGGATGCATCCTCGCGCACGTGTTTTTACACGACTAGCCTGCGGGAAGCATCCTCTCGCACGTGTTTCTACTCGACTAGCCTGCGGGATGCATCCTCTCGCTCGTGTTTTTACTCGACTAGCCTGCGGGAAGCATCCTCTCGCACGTGTTTTTACTCGACTAGCCTGCGGGATGCATCCTCGCGCACGTGTTTTTACTCGACTAGCCTGCGGGAAGCATCCTCTCGCACGTGTTTTTACTCGACTAGCCTGCGGGATGCATCCTCTCGCACGTGTTTCTACTCGAGTAGCCTGCGGGATGCATCCTCTCGCACGTGTTTTTACTCGACTAGCCTGCGGGATGCATCCTCTCGCACGTGTTTCAACTCGACTAGCCTGCGGGATGCATCCTCTCGCACGTGTTTTTACTCGACTAGCCTGCGGGATGCATCCTCTCGCACGTGTTTCAATTCGACTAGCCTGCGGGATGCATCCTCTCGCTCGTGTTTCTACTCGACTAGCCTGCGGGATGCATCCTCGCGCACGTGTTTTTACTCGACTAGCCTGCGGGAAGCATCCTCTCGCACGTGTTTCTACTCGACTAGCCTGCGGGATGCATCCTCTCGCTCGTGTTTTTACTCGACTAGCCTGCGAGAAGCATCCTCTCGCACGTGTTTTTACTCGACTAGCCTGCGGGATGCATCCTCTCGCACGTGTTTCTACTCGACTAGCCTGCGGGATGCATCCTCTCGCACGTGTTTTTACTCGACTAGCCTGCGGGATGCATCCTCGCGCACGTGTTTTTCCTCGACTAGCCTGCGGGATGCATCCTCTCGCACGTGTTTTTACTCGACTAGTCTGCGGGATGCATCCTCTCGCACGTGTTTTTACTCGACTAGCCTGCGGGATGCATCCTCTCGCACGTGTTTCAACTCGACTAGCCTGCTGGATGCATCCTCTCGCTCGTGTTTCTACTCGACTAGCCTGCGGGATGCATCCTCTCGCACGCGTTTTTACTCGACTAGCCTGCGGGATGCATCCTCTCGAACGTGTTTTTACTCGACTAGCCTGCGGGGTGCATCCTCTCGCTCGTGTTTTTACTCGACTAGCCTGCGGGAAGCATCCTCTCGCACGTGTTTTTACTCGACTAGCCTGCGGGATGCATCCTCTCGCACGTGTTTCTACTCGACTAGCCTGCGGGATGCATCCTCTCGCACGTGTTTTTACTCGACTAGCCTGCGGGATGCATCCTCGCGCACGTGTTTTTCCTCGACTAGCCTGCGGGATGCATCCTCTCGCACGTGTTTCAACTCGACTAGCCTGCGGGATGCATCTTCTCGCACGTGTTTTTACTCGACTAGCCTGCGGGAAGCATCCTCTCGCACGTGTTTTTACTCGACTAGCCTGCGGGATGCATCCTCGCGCACGTGTTTTTACTCGACTAGCCTGCGGGATGCATCCTCTCGCTCGTGTTTCTACTCGACTAGCCTGCGGGATGCATCCTCTCGCACGTGTTTCTACTCGACTAGCCTGCGGGATGCATCCTCTCGCACGTGTTTTTACTCGACTAGCCTGCGGGATGCATCCTCTCGCACGTGTTTTTACTCGACTAGCCTGCGGGATGCATTCTCTCGCACGTGTTTCTACTCGACTAGCCTGCGGGATGCATCCTCTCGCACGTGTTTTTACTCGACTAGCCTGCGGGATGCATCCTCTCGCACGTGTTTCAACTCGACTAGCCTGCGGGATGCATCCTCTCGCACGTGTTTTTACTCGACTAGCCTGCGGGATGCATCCTCTCGCACGTGTTTCAACTCGACTAGCCTGCGGGATGCATCCTCTCGCTCGTGTTTCTACTCGACTAGCCTGCGGGATGCATCCTCGCGCACGTGTTTTTACTCGACTAGCCTGCGGGAAGCATCCTCTCGCACGTGTTTCTACTCGACTAGCCTGCGGGATGCATCCTCTCGCTCGTGTTTTTACTCGACTAGCCTGCGGGAAGCATCCTCTCGCACGTGTTTTTACTCGACTAGCCTGCGGGATGCATCCTCTCGCACGTGTTTCTATTCGACTAGCCTGCGGGATGCATCCTCTCGCACGTGTTTTTACTCGACTAGCCTGGGGGATGCATCCTCTCACACGTGTTTCTACTCGACTAGCCTGCGGGATGCATCCTCTCGCACGTGTTTTTACTCGACTAGCCTGCGGGATGCATCCTCCCGCTCGTGTTTCTACTCGACTAGCCTGCGGGATGCATCCTCTCGCACGTGTTTTTACTCGACTAGCCTGCGGGATGCATCCTCGCGCACGTGTTTTTACTCGACCAGCCTGCGGGATGCATCCTCTCGCTCGTGTTTCTACTCGACTAGCCTGCGGGATGCATCCTCTCGCACGTGTTTCTACTCGACTAGCCTGCGGGATGCATCCTCTCGCACGTGTTTTTACTCGACTAGCCTGCGGGATGCATCCTCTCGCACGTGTTTTTACTCGACTAGCCTGCGGGATGCATTCTCTCGCACGTGTTTCTACTCGACTAGCCTGCGGGATGCATCCTCTCGCACGTGTTTTTACTCGACTAGCCTGCGGGATGTATCCTCGCGCACGTGTTTTTCCTCGACTAACCTGCGGGATGCATCCTCTCGCACGTGTTTTTACTCGACTAGCCTGCGGGGTGCATCCTCTCGCACGTGTTTTTACTCGACTAGCCTGCGGTAAGCATCCTCTCGCACGTGTTTTTACTCGACTAGCCTGCGGGATGCATCCTCGCGCACGTGTTTTTACTCGACTAGCCTGCGGGATGCATCCTCTCGCTCGTGTTTCTACTCGACTAGCCTGCGGGATGCATCCTCTCGCACGTGTTTCTACTCGACTAGCCTGCGGGATGCATCCTCTCGCACGTGTTTTTACTCGACTAGCCTGCGGGATGCATCCTCTCGCACGTGTTTCAACTCGACTAGCCTGCGAGATGCATCCTCTCGCACGTGTTTTTACTCGACTAGCCTGCGGGATGCATCCTCTGGCACGTGTTTCAACTCGACTAGCCTGCGGGATGCATCCTCTCGCTCGTGTTTCTACTCGACTAGCCTGCGGGATGCATCCTCGCGCACGTGTTTTTACTCGACTAGCCTGCGGGAAGCATCCTCTCGCACGTGTTTCTACTCGACTAGCCTGCGGGAAGCATCCTCTCGCACGTGTTTCTACTCGACTAGCCTGCGGGATGCATCCTCTCGCTCGTGTTTTTACTCGACTAGCCTGCGGGAAGCATCCTCTCGCACGTGTTTTTACTCGACTAGCCTGCGGGATGCATCCTCTCGCACGTGTTTCTATTCGACTAGCCTGCGGGATGCATCCTCTCGCACGTGTTTTTACTCGACTAGCCTGCGGGATGCATCCTCTCACACGTGTTTCTACTCGACTAGCCTGCGGGATGCATCCTCTCGCACGTGTTTTTACTCGACTAGCCTGCGGGATGCATCCTCCCGCTCGTGTTTCTACTCGACTAGCCTGCGGGATGCATCCTCTCGCACGTGTTTTTACTCGACTAGCCTGCGGGATGCATCCTCGCGCACGTGTTTTTACTCGACTAGCCTGCGGGATGCATCCTCTCGCTCGTGTTTCTACTCGACTAGCCTGCGGGATGCATCCTCTCGCACGTGTTTCTACTCGACTAGCCTGCGGGATGCATCCTCTCGCACGTGTTTTTACTCGACTAGCCTGCGGGATGCATCCTCTCGCACGTGTTTTTACTCGACTAGCCTGCGGGATGCATTCTCTCGCACGTGTTTCTACTCGACTAGCCTGCGGGATGCATCCTCTCGCACGTGTTTTTACTCGACTAGCCTGCGGGATGTATCCTCGCGCACGTGTTTTTCCTCGACTAGCCTGCGGGATGCATCCTCTCGCACGTGTTTTTACTCGACTAGCCTGCGGGATGCATCCTCTCGCACATGTTTCTACTCGACTAGCCTGCGGGATGCATCCTCTCGCACGTGTTTTTACTCGACTAGCCTGCGGGATGCATCCTCTCGCACGTGTTTCAACTCGACTAGCCTGCGGGATGCATCCTCTCGCACGTGTTTTTACTCGACTAGCCTGCGGGAAGCATCCTCTCGCACGTGTTTTTACTCGACTAGCCTGCGGGATGCATCCTCGCGCACGTGTTTTTCCTCGACTAGCCTGCGGGATGCATCCTCTCGCACGTGTTTTTACTCGACTAGTCTGCGGGATGCATCCCCTCGCACGTGTTTTTACTCGACTAGCCTGCGGGATGCATCCTCTCGCACGTGTTTCAACTCGACTAGCCTGCTGGATGCATCCTCTCGCTCGTGTATCTACTCGACTAGCCTGCGGGATGCATCCTCTCGCACGCGATTTTACTCGACTAGCCTGCGGGATGCATCCTCTCGCACGTGTTTTTACTCGACTAGCCTGCGGGGTGCATCCTCTCGCACGTGTTTTTACTCGACTAGCCTGCGGGAAGCATCCTCTCGCACGTGTTTTTACTCGACTAGCCTGCGGGATGCATCCTCGCGCACGTGTTTTTACTCGACTAGCCTGCGGGATGCATCCTCTCGCTCGTGTTTTTACACGACTAGCCTGCGGGAAGCATCCTCTAGCACGTGTTTTTACTCGACTAGCCTGCGGGATGCATCCTCTCGTACGTGTTTTTACTCGACTAGCCTGCGGGGTGCATCCTCTCGCACGTGTTTTTACTCGACTAGCCTGCGGGAAGCATCCTCTCGCACGTGTTTTTACTCGACTAGCATGCGGGATGCATCCTCGCGCACGTGTTTCTACTCGACTAGCCTGCGGGATGCATCCTCTCGCACGTGTTTTTACTCGACTAGCATGCGGGATGCATCCTCGCGCACGTGTTTTTCATCGACTAGCCTGCGGTATGCATCCTCTCGCACGTGTTTTTACTCGACTAGCCTGCGGGATGCATCCTCTCGCACGTGTTTCTACTCGACTAGCCTGCGGGATGCATCCTCTCGCACGTGTTTTTACTCGACTAGCCTGCGGGATGCATCCTCTCGCACGTGTTTCAACTCGACTAGCCTGCGGGATGCATCCTCTCGCACGTGTTTTTACTCGACTAGCCTGCGGGATGCATCCTCTCGCACGTGTTTCAACTCGACTAGCCTGCGGGATGCATCCTCTCGCACGTGTTTTAACTCGACTAGCCTGCGGGATGCATCCTCTCGCACGTGTTTTTACTCGACTAGCCTGCGGGGTGCATCCTCTCGCACGTGTTTTTACTCGACTAGCCTGCGGGAAGCATCCTCTCGCACGTGTTTTTACTCGACTAGCCTGCGGGATGCATCCTCGCGCACGTGTTTTTACTCGACTAGCCTGCGGGATGCATCCTCTCGCTCATGTTTCTACTCGACTAGCCTGCGGGATGCATCCTCTCGCACGTGTTTCTACTCGACTAGCCTGCGGGATGCATCCTCTCGCACGTGTTTTTACTCGACTAGCCTGCGGGATGCATCCTCGCGCACGTGTTTTTCCTCGACTAGCCTGCGGGATGCATCCTCTCGCACGTGTTTTTACTCGACTAGCCTGCGGGATGCATCCTCTCGCATGTGTTTCTACTCGACTAGCCTGCGGGATGCATCCTCTCGCACGTGTTTTTACTCGACTAGCCTGCGGGATGCATCCTCTCGCACGTGTTTCAACTCGACTAGCCTGCGAGATGCATCCTCTCGCACGTGTTTTTACTCGACTAGCCTGCGGGATGCATCCTCTCGCACGTGTTTCAACTCGACTAGCCTGCGGGATGCATCCTCTCGCTCGTGTTTCTACTCGACTAGCCTGCGGGATGCATCCTCGCGCACGTGTTTTTACTCGACTAGCCTGCGGGAAGCATCCTCTCGCACGTGTTTCTACTCGACTAGCCTGCGGGATGCATCCTCTCGCTCGTGTTTTTACTCGACTAGCCTGCGGGAAGCATCATCTCGCACGTGTTTTTACTCGACTAGCCTGCGGGATGCATCCTCTCGCACGTTTTTCTACTCGACTAGCCTGCGGGATGCATCCTCTCGCACGTGTTTTTACTCGACTAGCCTGCGGGATGCATCATCGCGCACGTGTTTTTCCTCGACTAGCCTGCGGGATGCATCCTCTCGCACGTGTTTTTACTCGACTAGCCTGCGGGAAGCATCCTCTCGCACGTGTTTTTACTCGACTAGCCTGCGGGATGCATCCTCGCGCACGTGTTTTTACTCGACTAGCCTGCGGGATGCATCCTCTCGCTCGTGTTTCTACTCGACTAGCCTGCGGGATGCATCCTCTCGCACGTGTTTTTACTCGACTAGCCTGCGGGATGCATCCTCTCGCACGTGTTTTTACTCGACTAGCCTGCGGGATGCATCCTCTCGCACGTGTTTTTACTCGACTAGCCTGCGGGATGCATCCTCGCGCACGTATTTTTACTCGTCTAGCCTGCGGGAAGCATCCTCTCGCACGTGTTTTTACTCGACTAGCCTGCGGGATGCATCCTCTCGCACGTGTTTCTATTCGATTAGCCTGCGGGATGCATCCTCTCGCACGTGTTTTTACTCGACTAGCCTGCGGGATGCATCCTCTCGCACGTGTTTCAATTCGACTAGCCTGCGGGATGCATCCTCTCGCTCGTGTCTCTACTCGACTAGCCTGCGGGATGCATCCTCGCGCACGTGTTTTTACTCGACTAGCCTGCGGGAAGCATCCTCTCGCACGTGTTTCTACTCGACTAGCCTGCGGGATGCATCCTCTCGCTCGTGTTTTTACTCGACTAGCCTGCGGGAAGCATCCTCTCGCACGTGTTTTTACTCGACTAGCCTGCGGGATGCATCCTCGCGCACGTGTTTTTACTCGACTAGCCTGCGGGAAGCATCCTCTCGCACGTGTTTTTACTCGACTAGCCTGCGGGATGCATCCTCTCGCACGTGTTTTTACTCGACTAGCCTGCGGGATGCATCCTCTCTCATGTGTTTTTACTCGACTAGCCTGCGGGATGCATCCTCTCGCACGTGTTTCTACTCGACTAGCCTGCGGGATGCATCCTCTCGCACGTGTTTTTACTCGACTAGCCTGCGGGATGCATCCTCTCGCACGTGTTTCAACTCGACTAGCCTGCGGGATGCATCCTCTCGCACGTGTTTTTACTCGACTAGCCTGCGGGATGCATCCTCTCGCACGAGTTTCAATTCGACTAGCCTGCGGGATGCATCCTCTCGCTCGTGTTTCTACTCGACTAGCCTGCGGGATGCATCCTCGCGCACGTGTTTTTACTCGACTAGCCTGCGGGAAGCATCCTCTCGCACGTGTTTCTACTCGACTAGCCTGCGGGATGCATCCTCACGCACGTGTTTTTACTCGACTAGCCTGCGGGATGCATCCTCGCGCACGTGTTTTTCCTCGACTAGCCTGCGGGATGCATCCTCTCGCACGTGTTTTTACTCGACTAGTCTGCGGGATGCATCCCCTCGCACGTGTTTTTACTCGACTAGCCTGCGGGATGCATCCTCTCGCACGTGTTTCAACTCGACTAGCCTGCTGGATGCATCCTCTCGCTCGTGTATCTACTCGACTAGCCTGCGGGATGCATCCTCTCGCACGCGTTTTTACTCGACTAGCCTGCGGGATGCATCCTCTCGCACGTGTTTTTACTCGACTAGCCTGCGGGGTGCATCCTCTCGCACGTGTTTTTACTCGACTAGCCTGCGGGAAGCATCCTCTCGCACGTGTTTTTACTCGACTAGCCTGCGGGATGCATCCTCGCGCACGTGTTTTTACTCGACTAGCCTGCGGGATGCATCCTCTCGCTCGTGTTTTTACACGACTAGCCTGCGGGAAGCATCCTCTAGCACGTGTTTTTACTCGACTAGCCTGCGGGATGCATCCTCTCGCACGTGTTTTTACTCGACTAGCCTGCGGGATGCATCCTCGCGCACGTGTTTTTACTCGACTAGCCTGCGGGATGCATCCTCTCGCTCGTGTTTTTACACGACTAGCCTGCGGGAAGCATCCTCTAGCACGTGTTGTTACTCGACTAGCCTGCGGGATGCATCCTCTCGCACGTGTTTTTACTCGACTAGCCTGCGGGAAGCATCCTCTCGCACGTGTTTTTACTCGACTAGCCTGCGGGATGCATCCTCGCGCACGTGTTTCTACTCGACTAGCCTGCGGGATGCATCCTCTCGCACGTGTTTTTACTCGACTAGCATGCGGGATGCATCCTCGCGCACGTGTTTTTCATCGACTAGCCTGCGGTATGCATCCTCTCGCACGTGTTTTTACTCGACTAGCCTGCGGGATGCATCCTCTCGCACGTGTTTCTACTCGACTAGCCTGCGGGATGCATCCTCTCGCACGTGTTTTTACTCGACTAGCCTGCGGGATGCATCCTCTCGCACGTGTTTCAACTCGACTAGCCTGCGGGATGCATCCTCTCGCACGTGTTTTTACTCGACTAGCCTGCGGGATGCATCCTCTCGCACGTGTTTCAACTCGACTAGCCTGCGGGATGCATCCTCTCGCACGTGTTTTAACTCGACTAGCCTGCGGGATGCATCCTCTCGCACGTGTTTTTACTCGACTAGCCTGCGGGGTGCATCCTCTCGCACGTGTTTTTACTCGACTAGCCTGCGGTAAGCATCCTCTCGCACGTGTTTTTACTCGACTAGCCTGCGGGATGCATCCTCGCGCACGTGTTTTTACTCGACTAGCCTGCGGGATGCATCCTCTCGCTCGTGTTTCTACTCGACTAGCCTGCGGGATGCATCCTCTCGCACGTGTTTCTACTCGACTAGCCTGCGGGATGCATCCTCTCGCACGTGTTTTTACTCGACTAGCCTGCGGGATGCATCCTCGCGCACGTGTTTTTCCTCGACTAGCCTGCGGGATGCATCCTCTCGCACGTGTTTTTACTCGACTAGCCTGCGGGATGCATCCTCTCGCACGTGTTTCAACTCGACTAGCCTGCGAGATGCATCCTCTCGCACGTGTTTTTACTCGACTAGCCTGCGGGATGCATCCTCTCGCATGTGTTTCTACTCGACTAGCCTGCGGGATGCATCCTCTCGCACGTGTTTTTACTCGACTAGCCTGCGGGATGCATCCTCTCGCACGTGTTTCAACTCGACTAGCCTGCGAGATGCATCCTCTCGCACGTGTTTTTACTCGACTAGCCTGCGGGATGCATCCTCTCGCACGTGTTTCAACTCGACTAGCCTGCGGGATGCATCCTCTCGCTCGTGTTTCTACTCGACTAGCCTGCGGGATGCATCCTCGCGCACGTGTTTTTACTCGACTAGCCTGCGGGAAGCATCCTCTCGCACGTGTTTCTACTCGACTAGCCTGCGGGATGCATCCTCTCGCTCGTGTTTTTACTCGACTAGCCTGCGGGAAGCATCATCTCGCACGTGTTTTTACTCGACTAGCCTGCGGGATGCATCCTCTCTTACGTTTTTCTACTCGACTAGCCTGCGGGATGCATCCTCTCGCACGTGTTTTTACTCGACTAGCCTGCGGGATGCATCATCGCGCACGTGTTTTTCCTCGACTAGCCTGCGGGATGCATCCTCTCGCACGTGTTTTTACTCGACTAGCCTGCGGGAAGCATCCTCTCGCACGTGTTTTTACTCGACTAGCCTGCGGGATGCATCCTCGCGCACGTGTTTTTACTCGACTAGCCTGCGGGATGCATCCTCTCGCTCGTGTTTCTACTCGACTAGCCTGCGGGATGCATCCTCTCGCACGTGTTTTTACTCGACTAGCCTGCGGGATGCATCCTCTCGCACGTGTTTTTACTCGACTAGCCTGCGGGATGCATCCTCTCGCACGTGTTTTTACTCGACTAGCCTGCGGGATGCATCCTCTCGCTCGTGTTTTTACTCGACTAGCCTGCGGGAAGCATCATCTCGCACGTGTTTTTACTCGACTTGCCTGCGGGATGCATCCTCGCGCACGTGTTTTTACTCGACTAGCCTGCGGGAAGCATCCTCTCGCACGTGTTTTTACTCGACTAGCCTGCGGGATGCATCCTCTCGCACGTGTTTTTACTCGACTAGCCTGCGGGATGCATCCTCTCTCATGTGTTTTTACTCGACTAGCCTGCGGGATGCATCCTCTCGCACGTGTTTCTACTCGACTAGCCTGCGGGATGCATCCTCTCGCACGTGTTTTTACTCGACTAGCCTGCGGGATGCATCCTCTCGCACGTGTTTCAACTCGACTAGCCTGCGGGATGCATCCTCTCGCACGTGTTTTTACTCGACTAGCCTGCGGGATGCATCCTCTCGCACGAGTTTCAATTCGACTAGTCTGCGGGATGCATCCTCTCGCTCGTGTTTCTACTCGACTAGCCTGCGGGATGCATCCTCGCGCACGTGTTTTTACTCGACTAGCCTGCGGGAAGCATCCTCTCGCACGTGTTTCTACTCGACTAGCCTGCGGGATGCATCCTCTCGCACGTGTTTTTACTCGACTAGCCTGCGGGATGCATCCTCGCGCACGTGTTTTTCCTCGACTAGCCTGCGGGATGCATCCTCTCGCACGTGTTTTTACTCGACTAGTCTGCGGGATGCATCCCCTCGCACGTGTTTTTACTCGACTAGCCTGCGGGATGCATCCTCTCGCACGTGTTTCAACTCGACTAGCCTGCTGGATGCATCCTCTCGCTCGTGTATCTACTCGACTAGCCTGCGGGATGCATCCTCTCGCACGCGTTTTTACTCGACTAGCCTGCGGGATGCATCCTCTCGCACGTGTTTTTACTCGACTAGCCTGCGGGGTGCATCCTCTCGCACGTGTTTTTACTCGACTAGCCTGCGGGAAGCATCCTCTCGCACGTGTTTTTACTCGACTAGCCTGCGGGATGCATCCTCGCGCACGTGTTCTTACTCGACTAGCCTGCGGGATGCATCCTCTCGCTCGTGTTTTTACACGACTAGCCTGCGGGAAGCATCCTCTAGCACGTGTTTTTACTCGACTAGCCTGCGGGATGCATCCTCTCGCACGTGTTTTTACTCGACTAGCCTGCGGGATGCATCCTCGCGCACGTGTTTTTACTCGACTAGCCTGCGGGATGCATCCTCTCGCTCGTGTTTTTACACGACTAGCCTGCGGGAAGCATCCTCTAGCACGTGTTGTTACTCGACTAGCCTGCGGGATGCATCCTCTCGCACGTGTTTTTACTCGACTAGCCTGCGGGAAGCATCCTCTCGCACGTGTTTTTACTCGACTAGCCTGCGGGATGCATCCTCGCGCACGTGTTTCTACTCGACTAGCCTGCGGGATGCATCCTCTCGCACGTGTTTTTACTCGACTAGCATGCGGGATGCATCCTCGCGCACGTGTTTTTCATCGACTAGCCTGCGGTATGCATCCTCTCGCACGTGTTTTTACTCGACTAGCCTGCGGGATGCATCCTCTCGCACGTGTTTCTACTCGACTAGCCTGCGGGATGCATCCTCTCGCACGTGTTTTTACTCGACTAGCCTGCGGGATGCATCCTCTCGCACGTGTTTCAACTCGACTAGCCTGCGGGATGCATCCTCTCGCACGTGTTTTTACTCGACTAGCCTGCGGGATGCATCCTCTCGCACGTGTTTCAACTCGACTAGCCTGCGGGATGCATCCTCTCGCACGTGTTTTAACTCGACTAGCCTGCGGGATGCATCCTCTCGCACGTGTTTTTACTCGACTAGCCTGCGGGGTGCATCCTCTCGCACGTGTTTTTACTCGACTAGCCTGCGGTAAGCATCCTCTCGCACGTGTTTTTACTCGACTAGCCTGCGGGATGCATCCTCGCGCACGTGTTTCAACTCGACTAGCCTGCGAGATGCATCCTCTCGCACGTGTTTTTACTCGACTAGCCTGCGGGATGCATCCTCTGGCACGTGTTTCAACTCGACTAGCCTGCGGGATGCATCCTCTCGCTCGTGTTTCTACTCGACTAGCCTGCGGGATGCATCCTCGCGCACGTGTTTTTACTCGACTAGCCTGCGGGAAGCATCCTCTCGCACGTGTTTCTACTCGACTAGCCTGCGGGATGCATCCTCTCGCTCGTGTTTTTACTCGACTAGCCTGCGGGAAGCATCATCTCGCACGTGTTTTTACTCGACTAGCCTGCGGGATGCATCCTCTCGCACGTTTTTCTACTCGACTAGCCTGCGGGATGCATCCTCTCGCACGTGTTTTTACTCGACTAGCCTGCGGGATGCATCATCGCGCACGTGTTTTTCCTCGACTAGCCTGCGGGATGCATCCTCTCGCACGTGTTTTTACTCGACTAGCCTGCGGGAAGCATCCTCTCGCACGTGTTTTTACTCGACTAGCCTGCGGGATGCATCCTCGCGCACGTGTTTTTACTCGACTAGCCTGCGGGATGCATCCTCTCGCTCGTGTTTCTACTCGACTAGCCTGCGGGATGCATCCTCTCGCACGTGTTTTTACTCGACTAGCCTGCGGGATGCATCCTCTCGCACGTGTTTTTACTCGACTAGCCTGCGGGATGCATCCTCTCGCACGTGTTTTTACTCGACTAGCCTGAGGGATGCATCCTCGCGCACGTATTTTTACTCGTCTAGCCTCCGGGAAGCATCCTCTCGCACGTGTTTTTACTCGACTAGCCTGCGGGATGCATCCTCTCGCACGTGTTTCTACTCGATTAGCCTGCGGGATGCATCCTCTCGCACGTGTTTTTACTCGACTAGCCTGCGGGATGCATCCTCTCGCACGTGTTTCAATTCGACTAGCCTGCGGGATGCATCCTCTCGCTCGTGTTTCTACTCGACTAGCCTGCGGGATGCATCCTCTCGCACGTGTTTCTACTCGACTAGCCTGCGGGATGCATCCTCTCGCACGTGTTTTTACTCGACTAGCCTGCGGGATGCATCCTCTCGCACGTGTTTCAACTCGACTAGCCTGCGAGATGCATCCTCTCGCACGTGTTTTTACTCGACTAGCCTGCGGGATGCATCCTCTGGCACGTGTTTCAACTCGACTAGCCTGCGGGATGCATCCTCTCGCTCGTGTTTCTACTCGACTAGCCTGCGGGATGCATCCTCGCGCACGTGTTTTTACTCGACTAGCCTGCGGGAAGCATCCTCTCGCACGTGTTTCTACTCGACTAGCCTGCGGGAAGCATCCTCTCGCACGTGTTTCTACTCGACTAGCCTGCGGGATGCATCCTCTCGCTCGTGTTTTTACTCGACTAGCCTGCGGGAAGCATCCTCTCGCACGTGTTTTTACTCGACTAGCCTGCGGGATGCATCCTCTCGCACGTGTTTCTATTCGACTAGCCTGCGGGATGCATCCTCTCGCACGTGTTTTTACTCGACTAGCCTGCGGGATGCATCCTCTCACACGTGTTTCTACTCGACTAGCCTGCGGGATGCATCCTCTCGCACGTGTTTTTACTCGACTAGCCTGCGGGATGCATCCTCCCGCTCGTGTTTCTACTCGACTAGCCTGCGGGATGCATCCTCTCGCACGTGTTTTTACTCGACTAGCCTGCGGGATGCATCCTCTCGCACATGTTTCTACTCGACTAGCCTGCGGGATGCATCCTCTCGCACGTGTTTTTACTCGACTAGCCTGCGGGATGCATCCTCTCGCACGTGTTTCTACTCGACTAGCCTGCGGGATGCATCCTCTCGCACGTGTTTTTACTCGACTAGCCTGCGGGATGCATTCTCTCGCACGTGTTTCTACTCGACTAGCCTGCGGGATGCATCCTCTCGCACGTGTTTCTACTCGACTAGCCTGCGGGATGCATCCTCTCGCACGTGTTTCTACTCGACTAGCCTGCGGGATGCATCCTCTCGCACGTGTTTTTACTCGACTAGCCTGCGGGATGCATCCTCTCGCTCGTGTTTCTACTCGACTAGCCTGCGGGATGCATCCTCTCGCACGTGTTTCTACTCGACTAGCCTGCGGGATGCATCCTCTCGCACGTGTTTTTACTCGACTAGCCTGCGGGATGCATTCTCTCGCACGTGTTTCTACTCGACTAGCCTGCGGGATGCATCCTCTCGCACGTGTTTTTACTCGACTAGCCTGCGGGATGTATCCTCGCGCACGTGTTTTTCCTCGACTAGCCTGCGGGATGCATCCTCTCGCACGTGTTTTTACTCGACTAGCCTGCGGGATGCATCCTCTCGCACATGTTTCTACTCGACTAGCCTGCGGGATGCATCCTCTCGCACGTGTTTTTACTCGACTAGCCTGCGGGATGCATCCTCTCGCACGTGTTTCAACTCGACTAGCCTGCGGGATGCATCCTCTCGCACGTGTTTTTACTCGACTAGCCTGCGGGAAGCATCCTCTCGCACGTGTTTTTACTCGACTAGCCTGCGGGATGCATCCTCGCGCACGTGTTTTTCCTCGACTAGCCTGCGGGATGCATCCTCTCGCACGTGTTTTTACTCGACTAGTCTGCGGGATGCATCCCCTCGCACGTGTTTTTACTCGACTAGCCTGCGGGATGCATCCTCTCGCACGTGTTTCAACTCGACTAGCCTGCTGGATGCATCCTCTCGCTCGTGTATCTACTCGACTAGCCTGCGGGATGCATCCTCTCGCACGCGATTTTACTCGACTAGCCTGCGGGATGCATCCTCTCGCACGTGTTTTTACTCGACTAGCCTGCGGGGTGCATCCTCTCGCACGTGTTTTTACTCGACTAGCCTGCGGGAAGCATCCTCTCGCACGTGTTTTTACTCGACTAGCCTGCGGGATGCATCCTCGCGCACGTGTTTTTACTCGACTAGCCTGCGGGATGCATCCTCTCGCTCGTGTTTTTACACGACTAGCCTGCGGGAAGCATCCTCTAGCACGTGTTTTTACTCGACTAGCCTGCGGGATGCATCCTCTCGCACGTGTTTTTACTCGACTAGCCTGCGGGGTGCATCCTCTCGCACGTGTTTTTACTCGACTAGCCTGCGGGAAGCATCCTCTCGCACGTGTTTTTACTCGACTAGCATGCGGGATGCATCCTCGCGCACGTGTTTCTACTCGACTAGCCTGCGGGATGCATCCTCTCGCACGTGTTTTTACTCGACTAGCATGCGGGATGCATCCTCGCGCACGTGTTTTTCATCGACTAGCCTGCGGTATGCATCCTCTCGCACGTGTTTTTACTCGACTAGCCTGCGGGATGCATCCTCTCGCACGTGTTTCTACTCGACTAGCCTGCGGGATGCATCCTCTCGCACGTGTTTTTACTCGACTAGCCTGCGGGATGCATCCTCTCGCACGTGTTTCAACTCGACTAGCCTGCGGGATGCATCCTCTCGCACGTGTTTTTACTCGACTAGCCTGCGGGATGCATCCTCTCGCACGTGTTTCAACTCGACTAGCCTGCGGGATGCATCCTCTCGCACGTGTTTTAACTCGACTAGCCTGCGGGATGCATCCTCTCGCACGTGTTTTTACTCGACTAGCCTGCGGGGTGCATCCTCTCGCACGTGTTTTTACTCGACTAGCCTGCGGGGTGCATCCTCTCGCACGTGTTTTTACTCGACTAGCCTGCGGGAAGCATCCTCTCGCACGTGTTTTTACTCGACTAGCCTGCGGGATGCATCCTCGCGCACGTGTTTTTACTCGACTAGCCTGCGGGATGCATCCTCTCGCACGTGTTTTTACTCGACTAGCCTGCGGGATGCATCCTCGCGCACGTGTTTTTACTCGACTAGCCTGCGGGATGCATCCTCTCGCTCGTGTTTTTACACGACTAGCCTGCGGGATGCATCCTCTCGCACGTGTTTCTACTCGACTAGCCTGCGGGATGCATCCTCTCGCACGTGTTTCAACTCGACTAGCCTGCGGGATGCATCCTCTCGCACGTGTTTTAACTCGACTAGCCTGCGGGATGCATCCTCTCGCACGTGTTTTTACTCGACTAGCCTGCGGGGTGCATCCTCTCGCACGTGTTTTTACTCGACTAGCCTGCGGGGTGCATCCTCTCGCACGTGTTTTTACTCGACTAGCCTGCGGGAAGCATCCTCTCGCACGTGTTTTTACTCGACTAGCCTGCGGGATGCATCCTCGCGCACGTGTTTTTACTTGACTAGCCTGCGGGATGCATCCTCTCGCACGTGTTTTTACTCGACTAGCCTGCGGGATGCATCCTCGCGCACGTGTTTTTACTCGACTAGCCTGCGGGATGCATCCTCTCGCACGTGTTTCAACTCGACTAGCCTGCGGGATGCATCCTCTCGCACGTGTTTTAACTCGACTAGCCTGCGGGATGCATCCTCTCGCACGTGTTTTTACTCGACTAGCCTGCGGGGTGCATCCTCTCGCACGTGTTTTTACTCGACTAGCCTGCGGGATGCATCCTCGCGCACGTGTTTTTACTCGACTAGCCTGCGGGATGCATCCTCTCGCTCGTGTTTTTACACGACTAGCCTGCGGGAAGCATCCTCTAGCACGTGTTTTTACTCGACTAGCCTGCGGGATGCATCCTCTCGCTCGTGTTTTTACACGACTAGCCTGCGGGAAGCATCCTCTAGCACGTGTTGTTACTCGACTAGCCTGCGGGATGCATCCTCTCGCACGTGTTTTTACTCGACTAGCCTGCGGGAAGCATCCTCTCGCACGTGTTTTTACTCGACTAGCCTGCGGGATGCATCCTCGCGCACGTGTTTCTACTCGACTAGCCTGCGGGATGCATCCTCTCGCACGTGTTTTTACTCGACTAGCATGCGGGATGCATCCTCGCGCACGTGTTTTTCATCGACTAGCCTGCGGTATGCATCCTCTCGCACGTGTTTTTACTCGACTAGCCTGCGGGATGCATCCTCTCGCACGTGTTTCTACTCGACTAGCCTGCGGGATGCATCCTCTCGCACGTGTTTTTACTCGACTAGCCTGCGGGATGCATCCTCTCGCACGTGTTTCAACTCGACTAGCCTGCGGGATGCATCCTCTCGCACGTGTTTTTACTCGACTAGCCTGCGGGATGCATCCTCTCGCACGTGTTTCAACTCGACTAGCCTGCGGGATGCATCCTCTCGCACGTGTTTTAACTCGACTAGCCTGCGGGATGCATCCTCTCGCACGTGTTTTTACTCGACTAGCCTGCGGGGTGCATCCTCTCGCACGTGTTTTTACTCGACTAGCCTGCGGTAAGCATCCTCTCGCACGTGTTTTTACTCGACTAGCCTGCGGGATGCATCCTCGCGCACGTGCTTTTACTCGACTAGCCTGCGGGATGCATCCTCTCGCTCGTGTTTCTACTCGACTAGCCTGCGGGATGCATCCTCTCGCACGTGTTTCTACTCGACTAGCCTGCGGGATGCATCCTCTCGCACGTGTTTTTACTCGACTAGCCTGCGGGATGCATCCTCTCGCACGTGTTTCAACTCGACTAGCCTGCGAGATGCATCCTCTCGCACGTGTTTTTACTCGACTAGCCTGCGGGATGCATCCTCTGGCACGTGTTTCAACTCGACTAGCCTGCGGGATGCATCCTCTCGCTCGTGTTTCTACTCGACTAGCCTGCGGGATGCATCCTCGCGCACGTGTTTTTACTCGACTAGCCTGCGGGAAGCATCCTCTCGCACGTGTTTCTACTCGACTAGCCTGCGGGATGCATCCTCTCGCTCGTGTTTTTACTCGACTAGCCTGCGGGAAGCATCATCTCGCACGTGTTTTTACTCGACTAGCCTGCGGGATGCATCCTCTCGCACGTTTTTCTACTCGACTAGCCTGCGGGATGCATCCTCTCGCACGTGTTTTTACTCGACTAGCCTGCGGGATGCATCATCGCGCACGTGTTTTTCCTCGACTAGCCTGCGGGATGCATCCTCTCGCACGTGTTTTTACTCGACTAGCCTGCGGGAAGCATCCTCTCGCACGTGTTTTTACTCGACTAGCCTGCGGGATGCATCCTCGCGCACGTGTTTTTACTCGACTAGCCTGCGGGATGCATCCTCTCGCTCGTGTTTCTACTCGACTAGCCTGCGGGATGCATCCTCTCGCACGTGTTTTTACTCGACTAGCCTGCGGGATGCATCCTCTCGCACGTGTTTTTACTCGACTAGCCTGCGGGATGCATCCTCTCGCACGTGTTTTTACTCGACTAGCCTGAGGGATGCATCCTCGCGCACGTATTTTTACTCGTCTAGCCTCCGGGAAGCATCCTCTCGCACGTGTTTTTACTCGACTAGCCTGCGGGATGCATCCTCTCGCACGTGTTTCTACTCGATTAGCCTGCGGGATGCATCCTCTCGCACGTGTTTTTACTCGACTAGCCTGCGGGATGCATCCTCTCGCACGTGTTTCAATTCGACTAGCCTGCGGGATGCATCCTCTCGCTCGTGTTTCTACTCGACTAGCCTGCGGGATGCATCCTCTCGCACGTGTTTCTACTCGACTAGCCTGCGGGATGCATCCTCTCGCACGTGTTTTTACTCGACTAGCCTGCGGGATGCATCCTCTCGCACGTGTTTCAACTCGACTAGCCTGCGAGATGCATCCTCTCGCACGTGTTTTTACTCGACTAGCCTGCGGGATGCATCCTCTGGCACGTGTTTCAACTCGACTAGCCTGCGGGATGCATCCTCTCGCTCGTGTTTCTACTCGACTAGCCTGCGGGATGCATCCTCGCGCACGTGTTTTTACTCGACTAGCCTGCGGGAAGCATCCTCTCGCACGTGTTTCTACTCGACTAGCCTGCGGGAAGCATCCTCTCGCACGTGTTTCTACTCGACTAGCCTGCGGGATGCATCCTCTCGCTCGTGTTTTTACTCGACTAGCCTGCGGGAAGCATCCTCTCGCACGTGTTTTTACTCGACTAGCCTGCGGGATGCATCCTCTCGCACGTGTTTCTATTCGACTAGCCTGCGGGATGCATCCTCTCGCACGTGTTTTTACTCGACTAGCCTGCGGGATGCATCCTCTCACACGTGTTTCTACTCGACTAGCCTGCGGGATGCATCCTCTCGCACGTGTTTTTACTCGACTAGCCTGCGGGATGCATCCTCCCGCTCGTGTTTCTACTCGACTAGCCTGCGGGATGCATCCTCTCGCACGTGTTTTTACTCGACTAGCCTGCGGGATGCATCCTCGCGCACGTGTTTTTACTCGACTAGCCTGCGGGATGCATCCTCTCGCTCGTGTTTCTACTCGACTAGCCTGCGGGATGCATCCTCTCGCACGTGTTTCTACTCGACTAGCCTGCGGGATGCATCCTCTCGCACGTGTTTTTACTCGACTAGCCTGCGGGATGCATCCTCTCGCACGTGTTTTTACTCGACTAGCCTGCGGGATGCATTCTCTCGCACGTGTTTCTACTCGACTAGCCTGCGGGATGCATCCTCTCGCACGTGTTTTTACTCGACTAGCCTGCGGGATGTATCCTCGCGCACGTGTTTTTCCTCGACTAGCCTGCGGGATGCATCCTCTCGCACGTGTTTTTACTCGACTAGCCTGCGGGATGCATCCTCTCGCACATGTTTCTACTCGACTAGCCTGCGGGATGCATCCTCTCGCACGTGTTTTTACTCGACTAGCCTGCGGGATGCATCCTCTCGCACGTGTTTCAACTCGACTAGCCTGCGGGGTGCATCCTCTCGCACGTGTTTTTACTCGACTAGCCTGCGGGAAGCATCCTCTCGCACGTGTTTTTACTCGACTAGCCTGCGGGATGCATCCTCGCGCACGTGTTTTTCCTCGACTAGCCTGCGGGATGCATCCTCTCGCACGTGTTTTTACTCGACTAGTCTGCGGGATGCATCCCCTCGCACGTGTTTTTACTCGACTAGCCTGCGGGATGCATCCTCTCGCACATGTTTCAACTCGACTAGCCTGCTGGATGCATCCTCTCGCTCGTGTATCTACTCGACTAGCCTGCGGGATGCATCCTCTCGCACGCGATTTTACTCGACTAGCCTGCGGGATGCATCCTCTCGCACGTGTTTTTACTCGACTAGCCTGCGGGGTGCATCCTCTCGCACGTGTTTTTACTCGACTAGCCTGCGGGAAGCATCCTCTCGCACGTGTTTTTACTCGACTAGCCTGCGGGATGCATCCTCGCGCACGTGTTTTTACTCGACTAGCCTGCGGGATGCATCCTCTCGCTCGTGTTTTTACACGACTAGCCTGCGGGAAGCATCCTCTAGCACGTGTTTTTACTCGACTAGCCTGCGGGATGCATCCTCTCGCACGTGTTTTTACTCGACTAGCCTGCGGGGTGCATCCTCTCGCACGTGTTTTTACTCGACTAGCCTGCGGGAAGCATCGTCTCGCACGTGTTCTTACTCGACTAGCATGCGGGATGCATCCTCGCGCACGTGTTTCTACTCGACTAGCCTGCGGGATGCATCCTCTCGCACGTGTTTTTACTCGACTAGCATGCGGGATGCATCCTCGCGCACGTGTTTTTCATCGACTAGCCTGCGGTATGCATCCTCTCGCACGTGTTTTTACTCGACTAGCCTGCGGGATGCATCCTCTCGCACGTGTTTCTACTCGACTAGCCTGCGGGATGCATCCTCTCGCACGTGTTTTTACTCGACTAGCCTGCGGGATGCATCCTCTCGCACGTGTTTCAACTCGACTAGCCTGCGGGATGCATCCTCTCGCACGTGTTTTTACTCGACTAGCCTGCGGGATGCATCCTCTCGCACGTGTTTCAACTCGACTAGCCTGCGGGATGCATCCTCTCGCACGTGTTTTAACTCGACTAGCCTGCGGGATGCATCCTCTCGCACGTGTTTTTACTCGACTAGCCTGCGGGGTGCATCCTCTCGCACGTGTTTTTACTCGACTAGCCTGCGGGAAGCATCCTCTCGCACGTGTTTTTACTCGACTAGCCTGCGGGATGCATCCTCGCGCACGTGTTTTTACTCGACTAGCCTGCGGGATGCATCCTCTCGCTCATGTTTCTACTCGACTAGCCTGCGGGATGCATCCTCTCGCACGTGTTTCTACTCGACTAGCCTGCGGGATGCATCCTCTCGCACGTGTTTTTACTCGACTAGCCTGCGGGATGCATCCTCGCGCACGTGTTTTTCCTCGACTAGCCTGCGGGATGCATCCTCTCGCACGTGTTTTTACTCGACTAGCCTGCGGGATGCATCCTCTCGCATGTGTTTCTACTCGACTAGCCTGCGGGATGCATCCTCTCGCACGTGTTTTTACTCGACTAGCCTGCGGGATGCATCCTCTCGCATGTGTTTCTACTCGACTAGCCTGCGGGATGCATCCTCTCGCACGTGTTTCAACTCGACTAGCCTGCGAGATGCATCCTCTCGCACGTGTTTTTACTCGACTAGCCTGCGGGATGCATCCTCTCGCACGTGTTTCAACTCGACTAGCCTGCGGGATGCATCCTCTCGCTCGTGTTTCTACTCGACTAGCCTGCGGGATGCATCCTCGCGCACGTGTTTTTACTCGACTAGCCTGCGGGAAGCATCCTCTCGCACGTGTTTCTACTCGACTAGCCTGCGGGATGCATCCTCTCGCTCGTGTTTTTACTCGACTAGCCTGCGGGAAGCATCATCTCGCACGTGTTTTTACTCGACTAGCCTGCGGGATGCATCCTCTCGCACGTTTTTCTACTCGACTAGCCTGCGGGATGCATCCTCTCGCACGTGTTTTTACTCGACTAGCCTGCGGGATGCATCATCGCGCACGTGTTTTTCCTCGACTAGCCTGCGGGATGCATCCTCTCGCACGTGTTTTTACTCGACTAGCCTGCGGGAAGCATCCTCTCGCACGTGTTTTTACTCGACTAGCCTGCGGGAAGCATCCTCTCGCACGTGTTTTTACTCGACTAGCCTGCGGGATGCATCCTCGCGCACGTGTTTTTACTCGACTAGCCTGCGGGAAGCATCCTCTCGCACGTGTTTTTACTCGACTAGCCTGCGGGATGCATCCTCTCGCACGTGTTTTTACTCGACTAGCCTGCGGGATGCATCCTCTCTCATGTGTTTTTACTCGACTAGCCTGCGGGATGCATCCTCTCGCACGTGTTTCTACTCGACTAGCCTGCGGGATGCATCCTCTCGCACGTGTTTTTACTCGACTAGCCTGCGGGATGCATCCTCTCGCACGTGTTTCAACTCGACTAGCCTGCGGGATGCATCCTCTCGCACGTGTTTTTACTCGACTAGCCTGCGGGATGCATCCTCTCGCACGAGTTTCAATTCGACTAGCCTGCGGGATGCATCCTCTCGCTCGTGTTTCTACTCGACTAGCCTGCGGGATGCATCCTCGCGCACGTGTTTTTACTCGACTAGCCTGCGGGAAGCATCCTCTCGCACGTGTTTCTACTCGACTAGCCTGCGGGATGCATCCTCTCGCACGTGTTTTTACTCGACTAGCCTGCGGGATGCATCCTCGCGCACGTGTTTTTCCTCGACTAGCCTGCGGGATGCATCCTCTGGCACGTGTTTCAACTCGACTAGCCTGCGGGATGCATCCTCTCGCTCGTGTTTCTACTCGACTAGCCTGCGGGATGCATCCTCGCGCACGTGTTTTTACTCGACTAGCCTGCGGGAAGCATCCTCTCGCACGTGTTTCTACTCGACTAGCCTGCGGGATGCATCCTCTCGCTCGTGTTTTTACTCGACTAGCCTGCGGGAAGCATCATCTCGCACGTGTTTTTACTCGACTAGCCTGCGGGATGCATCCTCTCGCACGTTTTTCTACTCGACTAGCCTGCGGGATGCATCCTCTCGCACGTGTTTTTACTCGACTAGCCTGCGGGATGCATCATCGCGCACGTGTTTTTCCTCGACTAGCCTGCGGGATGCATCCTCTCGCACGTGTTTTTACTCGACTAGCCTGCGGGAAGCATCCTCTCGCACGTGTTTTTACTCGACTAGCCTGCGGGATGCATCCTCGCGCACGTGTTTTTACTCGACTAGCCTGCGGGATGCATCCTCTCGCTCGTGTTTCTACTCGACTAGCCTGCGGGATGCATCCTCTCGCACGTGTTTTTACTCGACTAGCCTGCGGGATGCATCCTCTCGCACGTGTTTTTACTCGACTAGCCTGCGGGATGCATCCTCTCGCACGTGTTTTTACTCGACTAGCCTGAGGGATGCATCCTCGCGCACGTATTTTTACTCGTCTAGCCTCTGGGAAGCATCCTCTCGCACGTGTTTTTACTCGACTAGCCTGCGGGATGCATCCTCTCGCACGTGTTTCTACTCGATTAGCCTGCGGGATGCATCCTCTCGCACGTGTTTTTACTCGACTAGCCTGCGGGATGCATCCTCTCGCACGTGTTTCAATTCGACTAGCCTGCGGGATGCATCCTCTCGCTCGTGTTTCTACTCGACTAGCCTGCGGGATGCATCCTCTCGCACGTGTTTCTACTCGACTAGCCTGCGGGATGCATCCTCTCGCACGTGTTTTTACTCGACTAGCCTGCGGGATGCATCCTCTCGCACGTGTTTCAACTCGACTAGCCTGCGAGATGCATCCTCTCGCACGTGTTTTTACTCGACTAGCCTGCGGGATGCATCCTCTGGCACGTGTTTCAACTCGACTAGCCTGCGGGATGCATCCTCTCGCTCGTGTTTCTACTCGACTAGCCTGCGGGATGCATCCTCGCGCACGTGTTTTTACTCGACTAGCCTGCGGGAAGCATCCTCTCGCACGTGTTTCTACTCGACTAGCCTGCGGGAAGCATCCTCTCGCACGTGTTTCTACTCGACTAGCCTGCGGGATGCATCCTCTCGCTCGTGTTTTTACTCGACTAGCCTGCGGGAAGCATCCTCTCGCACGTGTTTTTACTCGACTAGCCTGCGGGATGCATCCTCTCGCACGTGTTTCTATTCGACTAGCCTGCGGGATGCATCCTCTCGCACGTGTTTCTACTCGACTAGCCTGCGGGATGCATCCTCTCACACGTGTTTCTACTCGACTAGCCTGCGGGATGCATCCTCTCGCACGTGTTTTTACTCGACTAGCCTGCGGGATGCATCCTCCCGCTCGTGTTTCTACTCGACTAGCCTGCGGGATGCATCCTCTCGCACGTGTTTTTACTCGACTAGCCTGCGGGATGCATCCTCGCGCACGTGTTTTTACTCGACTAGCCTGCGGGATGCATCCTCTCGCACGTGTTTCTACTCGACTAGCCTGCGGGATGCATCCTCTCGCACGTGTTTTTACTCGACTAGCCTGCGGGATGCATCCTCTCGCACGTGTTTTTACTCGACTAGCCTGCGGGATGCATTCTCTCGCACGTGTTTCTACTCGACTAGCCTGCGGGATGCATCCTCTCGCACGTGTTTTTACTCGACTAGCCTGCGGGATGTATCCTCGCGCACGTGTTTTTCCTCGACTAGCCTGCGGGATGCATCCTCTCGCACGTGTTTTTACTCGACTAGCCTGCGGGATGCATCCTCTCGCACATGTTTCTACTCGACTAGCCTGCGGGATGCATCCTCTCGCACGTGTTTTTACTCGACTAGCCTGCGGGAAGCATCCTCTCGCACGTGTTTTTACTCGACTAGCCTGCGGGATGCATCCTCGCGCACGTGTTTTTCCTCGACTAGCCTGCGGGATGCATCCTCTCGCACGTGTTTTTACTCGACTAGTCTGCGGGATGCATCCCCTCGCACGTGTTTTTACTCGACTAGCCTGCGGGATGCATCCTCTCGCACGTGTTTCAACTCGACTAGCCTGCTGGATGCATCCTCTCGCTCGTGTATCTACTCGACTAGCCTGCGGGATGCATCCTCTCGCACGCGATTTTACTCGACTAGCCTGCGGGATGCATCCTCTCGCACGTGTTTTTACTCGACTAGCCTGCGGGGTGCATCCTCTCGCACGTGTTTTTACTCGACTAGCCTGCGGGAAGCATCCTCTCGCACGTGTTTTTACTCGACTAGCCTGCGGGATGCATCCTCGCGCACGTGTTTTTACTCGACTAGCCTGCGGGGTGCATCCTCTCGCACGTGTTTTTACTCGACTAGCCTGCGGGAAGCATCCTCTCGCACGTGTTTTTACTCGACTAGCATGCGGGATGCATCCTCGCGCACGTGTTTCTACTCGACTAGCCTGCGGGATGCATCCTCTCGCACGTGTTTTTACTCGACTAGCATGCGGGATGCATCCTCGCGCACGTGTTTTTCATCGACTAGCCTGCGGTATGCATCCTCTCGCACGTGTTTTTACTCGACTAGCCTGCGGGATGCATCCTCTCGCACGTGTTTCTACTCGACTAGCCTGCGGGATGCATCCTCTCGCACGTGTTTTTACTCGACTAGCCTGCGGGATGCATCCTCTCGCACGTGTTTCAACTCGACTAGCCTGCGGGATGCATCCTCTCGCACGTGTTTTTACTCGACTAGCCTGCGGGATGCATCCTCTCGCACGTGTTTCAACTCGACTAGCCTGCGGGATGCATCCTCTCGCACGTGTTTTAACTCGACTAGCCTGCGGGATGCATCCTCTCGCACGTGTTTTTACTCGACTAGCCTGCGGGGTGCATCCTCTCGCACGTGTTTTTACTCGACTAGCCTGCGGGAAGCATCCTCTCGCACGTGTTTTTACTCGACTAGCCTGCGGGATGCATCCTCGCGCACGTGTTTTTACTCGACTAGCCTGCGGGATGCATCCTCTCGCTCATGTTTCTACTCGACTAGCCTGCGGGATGCATCCTCTCGCACGTGTTTCTACTCGACTAGCCTGCGGGATGCATCCTCTCGCACGTGTTTTTACTCGACTAGCCTGCGGGATGCATCCTCGCGCACGTGTTTTTCCTCGACTAGCCTGCGGGATGCATCCTCTCGCACGTGTTTTTACTCGACTAGCCTGCGGGATGCATCCTCTCGCATGTGTTTCTACTCGACTAGCCTGCGGGATGCATCCTCTCGCACGTGTTTTCACTCGACTAGCCTGCGGGATGCATCCTCTCGCACGTGTTTCAACTCGACTAGCCTGCGAGATGCATCCTCTGGCACGTGTTTTTACTCGACTAGCCTGCGGGATGCATCCTCTCGCACGTTTTTCTACTCGACTAGCCTGCGGGATGCATCCTCTCGCACGTGTTTTTACTCGACTAGCCTGCGGGATGCATCATCGCGCACGTGTTTTTCCTCGACTAGCCTGCGGGATGCATCCTCTCGCACGTGTTTTTACTCGACTAGCCTGCGGGAAGCATCCTCTCGCACGTGTTTTTACTCGACTAGCCTGCGGGATGCATCCTCGCGCACGTGTTTTTACTCGACTAGCCTGCGGGATGCATCCTCTCGCTCGTGTTTCTACTCGACTAGCCTGCGGGATGCATCCTCTCGCACGTGTTTTTACTCGACTAGCCTGCGGGATGCATCCTCTCGCACGTGTTTTTACTCGACTAGCCTGCGGGATGCATCCTCTCGCACGTGTTTTTACTCGACTAGCCTGCGGGATGCATCCTCGCGCACGTATTTTTACTCGTCTAGCCTGCGGGAAGCATCCTCTCGCACGTGTTTTTACTCGACTAGCCTGCGGGATGCATCCTCTCGCACGTGTTTCTACTCGATTAGCCTGCGGGATGCATCCTCTCGCACGTGTTTTTACTCGACTAGCCTGCGGGATGCATCCTCTCGCACGTGTTTCAATTCGACTAGCCTGCGGGATGCATCCTCTCGCTCGTGTCTCTACTCGACTAGCCTGCGGGATGCATCCTCGCGCACGTGTTTTTACTCGACTAGCCTGCGGGAAGCATCCTCTCGCACGTGTTTCTACTCGACTAGCCTGCGGGATGCATCCTCTCGCTCGTGTTTTTACTCGACTAGCCTGCGGGAAGCATCCTCTCGCACGTGTTTTTACTCGACTAGCCTGCGG
Organism: Lasioglossum baleicum; assembly: GCF_051020765.1. Taxonomy (NCBI): domain Eukaryota; kingdom Metazoa; phylum Arthropoda; class Insecta; order Hymenoptera; family Halictidae; genus Lasioglossum; species Lasioglossum baleicum. The sequence continues at coordinate 240,092 of NW_027469278.1, forward strand.
GATGCATCCTCGCGCACGTGTTTTTACTCGACTAGCCTGCGGGAAGCATCCTCTCGCACGTGTTTTTACTCGACTAGCCTGCGGGATGCATCCTCTCGCACGTGTTTTTACTCGACTAGCCTGCGGGATGCATCCTCTCTCATGTGTTTTTACTCGACTAGCCTGCGGGATGCATCCTCTCGCACGTGTTTCTACTCGACTAGCCTGCGGGATGCATCCTCTCGCACGTGTTTTTACTCGACTAGCCTGCGGGATGCATCCTCTCGCACGTGTTTCAACTCGACTAGCCTGCGGGATGCATCCTCTCGCACGTGTTTTTACTCGACTAGCCTGCGGGATGCATCCTCTCGCACGAGTTTCAATTCGACTAGCCTGCGGGATGCATCCTCTCGCTCGTGTTTCTACTCGACTAGCCTGCGGGATGCATCCTCGCGCACGTGTTTTTACTCGACTAGCCTGCGGGAAGCATCCTCTCGCACGTGTTTCTACTCGACTAGCCTGCGGGATGCATCCTCTCGCACGTGTTTTTACTCGACTAGCCTGCGGGATGCATCCTCGCGCACGTGTTTTTCCTCGACTAGCCTGCGGGATGCATCCTCTCGCACGTGTTTTTACTCGACTAGTCTGCGGGATGCATCCCCTCGCACGTGTTTTTACTCGACTAGCCTGCGGGATGCATCCTCTCGCACGTGTTTCAACTCGACTAGCCTGCTGGATGCATCCTCTCGCTCGTGTATCTACTCGACTAGCCTGCGGGATGCATCCTCTCGCACGCGTTTTTACTCGACTAGCCTGCGGGATGCATCCTCTCGCACGTGTTTTTACTCGACTAGCCTGCGGGGTGCATCCTCTCGCACGTGTTTTTACTCGACTAGCCTGCGGGAAGCATCCTCTCGCACGTGTTTTTACTCGACTAGCCTGCGGGATGCATCCTCGCGCACGTGTTTTTACTCGACTAGCCTGCGGGATGCATCCTCTCGCTCGTGTTTTTACACGACTAGCCTGCGGGAAGCATCCTCTAGCACGTGTTTTTACTCGACTAGCCTGCGGGATGCATCCTCTCGCACGTGTTTTTACTCGACTAGCCTGCGGGATGCATCCTCGCGCACGTGTTTTTACTCGACTAGCCTGCGGGATGCATCCTCTCGCTCGTGTTTTTACACGACTAGCCTGCGGGAAGCATCCTCTAGCACGTGTTGTTACTCGACTAGCCTGCGGGATGCATCCTCTCGCACGTGTTTTTACTCGACTAGCCTGCGGGAAGCATCCTCTCGCACGTGTTTTTACTCGACTAGCCTGCGGGATGCATCCTCGCGCACGTGTTTCTACTCGACTAGCCTGCGGGATGCATCCTCTCGCACGTGTTTTTACTCGACTAGCATGCGGGATGCATCCTCGCGCACGTGTTTTTCATCGACTAGCCTGCGGTATGCATCCTCTCGCACGTGTTTTTACTCGACTAGCCTGCGGGATGCATCCTCTCGCACGTGTTTCTACTCGACTAGCCTGCGGGATGCATCCTCTCGCACGTGTTTTTACTCGACTAGCCTGCGGGATGCATCCTCTCGCACGTGTTTCAACTCGACTAGCCTGCGGGATGCATCCTCTCGCACGTGTTTTTACTCGACTAGCCTGCGGGATGCATCCTCTCGCACGTGTTTCAACTCGACTAGCCTGCGGGATGCATCCTCTCGCACGTGTTTTAACTCGACTAGCCTGCGGGATGCATCCTCTCGCACGTGTTTTTACTCGACTAGCCTGCGGGGTGCATCCTCTCGCACGTGTTTTTACTCGACTAGCCTGCGGTAAGCATCCTCTCGCACGTGTTTTTACTCGACTAGCCTGCGGGATGCATCCTCGCGCACGTGTTTTTACTCGACTAGCCTGCGGGATGCATCCTCTCGCTCGTGTTTCTACTCGACTAGCCTGCGGGATGCATCCTCTCGCACGTGTTTCTACTCGACTAGCCTGCGGGATGCATCCTCTCGCACGTGTTTTTACTCGACTAGCCTGCGGGATGCATCCTCGCGCACGTGTTTTTCCTCGACTAGCCTGCGGGATGCATCCTCTCGCACGTGTTTCTACTCGACTAGCCTGCGGGATGCATCCTCTCGCACGTGTTTCAACTCGACTAGCCTGCGAGATGCATCCTCTCGCACGTGTTTTTACTCGACTAGCCTGCGGGATGCATCCTCTCGCATGTGTTTCTACTCGACTAGCCTGCGGGATGCATCCTCTCGCACGTGTTTTTACTCGACTAGCCTGCGGGATGCATCCTCTCGCACGTGTTTCAACTCGACTAGCCTGCGGGATGCATCCTCTCGCACGTGTTTTTACTCGACTAGCCTGCGGGATGCATCCTCTCGCACGTGTTTCAACTCGACTAGCCTGCGGGATGCATCCTCTCTCATGTGTTTTTACTCGACTAGCCTGCGGTATGCATCCTCTCGCTCGTGTTTCTACTCGACTAGCCTGCGGGGAGCATCCTCTCGCACGTGTTTCTACTCGACTAGCCTGCGGGATGCATCCTCTCGCACGTGTTTCAACTCGACTAGCCTGCGGGATGCATCCTCTCGCACGTGTTTTTACTCGACTAGCCTGCGGGATGCATCCTCTCGCACGAGTTTCAATTCGACTAGCCTGCGGGATGCATCCTCTCGCTCGTGTTTCTACTCGACTAGCCTGCGGGATGCATCCTCGCGCACGTGTTTTTACTCGACTAGCCTGCGGGAAGCATCCTCTCGCACGTGTTTCTACTCGACTAGCCTGCGGGATGCATCCTCTCGCTCGTGTTTTTACTCGACTAGCCTGCGGGAAGCATCATCTCGCACGTGTTTTTACTCGACTAGCCTGCGGGATGCATCCTCTCGCACGTTTTTCTACTCGACTAGCCTGCGGGATGCATCCTCTCGCACGTGTTTTTACTCGACTAGCCTGCGGGATGCATCATCGCGCACGTGTTTTTCCTCGACTAGCCTGCGGGATGCATCCTCTCGCACGTGTTTTTACTCGACTAGCCTGCGGGAAGCATCCTCTCGCACGTGTTTTTACTCGACTAGCCTGCGGGATGCATCCTCGCGCACGTGTTTTTACTCGACTAGCCTGCGGGATGCATCCTCTCGCTCGTGTTTCTACTCGACTAGCCTGCGGGATGCATCCTCTCGCACGTGTTTTTACTCGACTAGCCTGCGGGATGCATCCTCTCGCACGTGTTTTTACTCGACTAGCCTGCGGGATGCATCCTCTCGCACGTGTTTTTACTCGACTAGCCTGAGGGATGCATCCTCGCGCACGTATTTTTACTCGTCTAGCCTCCGGGAAGCATCCTCTCGCACGTGTTTTTACTCGACTAGCCTGCGGGATGCATCCTCTCGCACGTGTTTTTACTCGACTAGCCTGCGGGATGCATCCTCTCGCTCGTGTTTCTACTCGACTAGCCTGCGGGATGCATCCTCTCGCACGTGTTTTTACTCGACTAGCCTGCGGGATGCATCCTCTCGCACGTGTTTTTACTCGACTAGCCTGCGGGATGCATCCTCTCGCACGTGTTTTTACTCGACTAGCCTGAGGGATGCATCCTCGCGCACGTATTTTTACTCGTCTAGCCTCCGGGAAGCATCCTCTCGCACGTGTTTTTACTCGACTAGCCTGCGGGATGCATCCTCTCGCACGTGTTTCTACTCGATTAGCCTGCGGGATGCATCCTCTCGCACGTGTTTCTACTCGACTAGCCTGCGGGATGCATCCTCTCGCTCGTGTTTCTACTCGACTAGCCTGCGGGAAGCATCCTCTCGCACGTGTTTCTACTCGACTAGCCTGCGGGATGCATCCTCTCGCACGTGTTTTTACTCGACTAGCCTGCGGGATGCATCCTCGCGCACGTGTTTTTCCTCGACTAGCCTGCGGGATGCATCCTCTGGCACGTGTTTCAACTCGACTAGCCTGCGGGATGCATCCTCTCGCTCGTGTTTCTACTCGACTAGCCTGCGGGATGCATCCTCGCGCACGTGTTTTTACTCGACTAGCCTGCGGGAAGCATCCTCTCGCACGTGTTTCTACTCGACTAGCCTGCGGGATGCATCCTCTCGCTCGTGTTTTTACTCGACTAGCCTGCGGGAAGCATCATCTCGCACGTGTTTTTACTCGACTAGCCTGCGGGATGCATCCTCTCGCACGTTTTTCTACTCGACTAGCCTGCGGGATGCATCCTCTCGCACGTGTTTTTACTCGACTAGCCTGCGGGATGCATCATCGCGCACGTGTTTTTCCTCGACTAGCCTGCGGGATGCATCCTCTCGCACGTGTTTTTACTCGACTAGCCTGCGGGAAGCATCCTCTCGCACGTGTTTTTACTCGACTAGCCTGCGGGATGCATCCTCGCGCACGTGTTTTTACTCGACTAGCCTGCGGGATGCATCCTCTCGCTCGTGTTTCTACTCGACTAGCCTGCGGGATGCATCCTCTCGCACGTGTTTTTACTCGACTAGCCTGCGGGATGCATCCTCTCGCACGTGTTTTTACTCGACTAGCCTGCGGGATGCATCCTCTCGCACGTGTTTTTACTCGACTAGCCTGAGGGATGCATCCTCGCGCACGTATTTTTACTCGACTAGCCTGCGGGATGCATCCTCTCGCACGTGTTTCAACTCGACTAGCCTGCGGGATGCATCCTCTCGCACGTGTTTTTACTCGACTAGCCTGCGGGATGCATCCTCTCGCACGAGTTTCAATTCGACTAGCCTGCGGGATGCATCCTCTCGCTCGTGTTTCTACTCGACTAGCCTGCGGGATGCATCCTCGCGCACGTGTTTTTACTCGACTAGCCTGCGGGAAGCATCCTCTCGCACGTGTTTCTACTCGACTAGCCTGCGGGATGCATCCTCTCGCACGTGTTTTTACTCGACTAGCCTGCGGGATGCATCCTCGCGCACGTGTTTTTCCTCGACTAGCCTGCGGGATGCATCCTCTGGCACGTGTTTCAACTCGACTAGCCTGCGGGATGCATCCTCTCGCTCGTGTTTCTACTCGACTAGCCTGCGGGATGCATCCTCGCGCACGTGTTTTTACTCGACTAGCCTGCGGGAAGCATCCTCTCGCACGTGTTTCTACTCGACTAGCCTGCGGGATGCATCCTCTCGCTCGTGTTTTTACTCGACTAGCCTGCGGGAAGCATCATCTCGCACGTGTTTTTACTCGACTAGCCTGCGGGATGCATCCTCTCGCACGTTTTTCTACTCGACTAGCCTGCGGGATGCATCCTCTCGCACGTGTTTTTACTCGACTAGCCTGCGGGATGCATCATCGCGCACGTGTTTTTCCTCGACTAGCCTGCGGGATGCATCCTCTCGCACGTGTTTTTACTCGACTAGCCTGCGGGAAGCATCCTCTCGCACGTGTTTTTACTCGACTAGCCTGCGGGATGCATCCTCGCGCACGTGTTTTTACTCGACTAGCCTGCGGGATGCATCCTCTCGCTCGTGTTTCTACTCGACTAGCCTGCGGGATGCATCCTCTCGCACGTGTTTTTACTCGACTAGCCTGCGGGATGCATCCTCTCGCACGTGTTTTTACTCGACTAGCCTGCGGGATGCATCCTCTCGCACGTGTTTTTACTCGACTAGCCTGAGGGATGCATCCTCGCGCACGTATTTTTACTCGTCTAGCCTCCGGGAAGCATCCTCTCGCACGTGTTTTTACTCGACTAGCCTGCGGGATGCATCCTCTCGCACGTGTTTCTACTCGATTAGCCTGCGGGATGCATCCTCTCGCACGTGTTTTTACTCGACTAGCCTGCGGGATGCATCCTCTCGCACGTGTTTCAATTCGACTAGCCTGCGGGATGCATCCTCTCGCTCGTGTTTCTACTCGACTAGCCTGCGGGATGCATCCTCTCGCACGTGTTTCTACTCGACTAGCCTGCGGGATGCATCCTCTCGCACGTGTTTTTACTCGACTAGCCTGCGGGATGCATCCTCTCGCACGTGTTTCAACTCGACTAGCCTGCGAGATGCATCCTCTCGCACGTGTTTTTACTCGACTAGCCTGCGGGATGCATCCTCTGGCACGTGTTTCAACTCGACTAGCCTGCGGGATGCATCCTCTCGCTCGTGTTTCTACTCGACTAGCCTGCGGGATGCATCCTCGCGCACGTGTTTTTACTCGACTAGCCTGCGGGAAGCATCCTCTCGCACGTGTTTCTACTCGACTAGCCTGCGGGAAGCATCCTCTCGCACGTGTTTCTACTCGACTAGCCTGCGGGATGCATCCTCTCGCTCGTGTTTTTACTCGACTAGCCTGCGGGAAGCATCCTCTCGCACGTGTTTTTACTCGACTAGCCTGCGGGATGCATCCTCTCGCACGTGTTTCTATTCGACTAGCCTGCGGGATGCATCCTCTCGCACGTGTTTTTACTCGACTAGCCTGCGGGATGCATCCTCTCACACGTGTTTCTACTCGACTAGCCTGCGGGATGCATCCTCTCGCACGTGTTTTTACTCGACTAGCCTGCGGGATGCATCCTCCCGCTCGTGTTTCTACTCGACTAGCCTGCGGGATGCATCCTCTCGCACGTGTTTTTACTCGACTAGCCTGCGGGATGCATCCTCGCGCACGTGTTTTTACTCGACTAGCCTGCGGGATGCATCCTCTCGCTCGTGTTTCTACTCGACTAGCCTGCGGGATGCATCCTCTCGCACGTGTTTCTACTCGACTAGCCTGCGGGATGCATCCTCTCGCACGTGTTTTTACTCGACTAGCCTGCGGGATGCATCCTCTCGCACGTGTTTTTACTCGACTAGCCTGCGGGATGCATTCTCTCGCACGTGTTTCTACTCGACTAGCCTGCGGGATGCATCCTCTCGCACGTGTTTTTACTCGACTAGCCTGCGGGATGTATCCTCGCGCACGTGTTTTTCCTCGACTAGCCTGCGGGATGCATCCTCTCGCACGTGTTTTTACTCGACTAGCCTGCGGGATGCATCCTCTCGCACATGTTTCTACTCGACTAGCCTGCGGGATGCATCCTCTCGCACGTGTTTTTACTCGACTAGCCTGCGGGAAGCATCCTCTCGCACGTGTTTTTACTCGACTAGCCTGCGGGATGCATCCTCGCGCACGTGTTTTTCCTCGACTAGCCTGCGGGATGCATCCTCTCGCACGTGTTTCAACTCGACTAGCCTGCTGGATGCATCCTCTCGCTCGTGTATCTACTCGACTAGCCTGCGGGATGCATCCTCTCGCACGCGATTTTACTCGACTAGCCTGCGGGATGCATCCTCTCGCACGTGTTTTTACTCGACTAGCCTGCGGGGTGCATCCTCTCGCACGTGTTTTTACTCGACTAGCCTGCGGGAAGCATCCTCTCGCACGTGTTTTTACTCGACTAGCCTGCGGGATGCATCCTCGCGCACGTGTTTTTACTCGACTAGCCTGCGGGATGCATCCTCTCGCTCGTGTTTTTACACGACTAGCCTGCGGGAAGCATCCTCTAGCACGTGTTTTTACTCGACTAGCCTGCGGGATGCATCCTCTCGCACGTGTTTTTACTCGACTAGCCTGCGGGGTGCATCCTCTCGCACGTGTTTTTACTCGACTAGCCTGCGGGAAGCATCCTCTCGCACGTGTTTTTACTCGACTAGCATGCGGGATGCATCCTCGCGCACGTGTTTCTACTCGACTAGCCTGCGGGATGCATCCTCTCGCACGTGTTTTTACTCGACTAGCATGCGGGATGCATCCTCGCGCACGTGTTTTTCATCGACTAGCCTGCGGTATGCATCCTCTCGCACGTGTTTTTACTCGACTAGCCTGCGGGATGCATCCTCTCGCACGTGTTTCTACTCGACTAGCCTGCGGGATGCATCCTCTCGCACGTGTTTTTACTCGACTAGCCTGCGGGATGCATCCTCTCGCACGTGTTTCAACTCGACTAGCCTGCGGGATGCATCCTCTCGCACGTGTTTTTACTCGACTAGCCTGCGGGATGCATCCTCTCGCACGTGTTTCAACTCGACTAGCCTGCGGGATGCATCCTCTCGCACGTGTTTTAACTCGACTAGCCTGCGGGATGCATCCTCTCGCACGTGTTTTTACTCGACTAGCCTGCGGGGTGCATCCTCTCGCACGTGTTTTTACTCGACTAGCCTGCGGGAAGCATCCTCTCGCACGTGTTTTTACTCGACTAGCCTGCGGGATGCATCCTCGCGCACGTGTTTTTACTCGACTAGCCTGCGGGATGCATCCTCTCGCTCATGTTTCTACTCGACTAGCCTGCGGGATGCATCCTCTCGCACGTGTTTCTACTCGACTAGCCTGCGGGATGCATCCTCTCGCACGTGTTTTTACTCGACTAGCCTGCGGGATGCATCCTCGCGCACGTGTTTTTCCTCGACTAGCCTGCGGGATGCATCCTCTCGCACGTGTTTTTACTCGACTAGCCTGCGGGATGCATCCTCTCGCATGTGTTTCTACTCGACTAGCCTGCGGGATGCATCCTCTCGCACGTGTTTTCACTCGACTAGCCTGCGGGATGCATCCTCTCGCACGTGTTTCAACTCGACTAGCCTGCGAGATGCATCCTCTGGCACGTGTTTTTACTCGACTAGCCTGCGGGATGCATCCTCTCGCACGTGTTTCAACTCGACTAGCCTGCGGGATGCATCCTCTCGCTCGTGTTTCTACTCGACTAGCCTGCGGGATGCATCCTCGCGCACGTGTTTTTACTCGACTAGCCTGCCGGAAGCATCCTCTCGCACGTGTTTCTACTCGACTAGCCTGCGGGATGCATCCTCTCGCTCGTGTTTTTACTCGACTAGCCTGCGGGAAGCATCATCTCGCACGTGTTTTTACTCGACTAGCCTGCGGGATGCATCCTCTCGCACGTTTTTCTACTCGACTAGCCTGCGGGATGCATCCTCTCGCACGTGTTTTTACTCGACTAGCCTGCGGGATGCATCATCGCGCACGTGTTTTTCCTCGACTAGCCTGCGGGATGCATCCTCTCGCACGTGTTTTTACTCGACTAGCCTGCGGGAAGCATCCTCTCGCACGTGTTTTTACTCGACTAGCCTGCGGGATGCATCCTCGCGCACGTGTTTTTACTCGACTAGCCTGCGGGATGCATCCTCTCGCTCGTGTTTCTACTCGACTAGCCTGCGGGATGCATCCTCTCGCACGTGTTTTTACTCGACTAGCCTGCGGGATGCATCCTCTCGCACGTGTTTTTACTCGACTAGCCTGCGGGATGCATCCTCTCGCACGTGTTTTTACTCGACTAGCCTGCGGGATGCATCCTCGCGCACGTATTTTTACTCGTCTAGCCTGCGGGAAGCATCCTCTCGCACGTGTTTTTACTCGACTAGCCTGCGGGATGCATCCTCTCGCACGTGTTTCTACTCGATTAGCCTGCGGGATGCATCCTCTCGCACGTGTTTTTACTCGACTAGCCTGCGGGATGCATCCTCTCGCACGTGTTTCAATTCGACTAGCCTGCGGGATGCATCCTCTCGCTCGTGTCTCTACTCGACTAGCCTGCGGGATGCATCCTCGCGCACGTGTTTTTACTCGACTAGCCTGCGGGAAGCATCCTCTCGCACGTGTTTCTACTCGACTAGCCTGCGGGATGCATCCTCTCGCTCGTGTTTTTACTCGACTAGCCTGCGGGAAGCATCCTCTCGCACGTGTTTTTACTCGACTAGCCTGCGGGATGCATCCTCGCGCACGTGTTTTTACTCGACTAGCCTGCGGGAAGCATCCTCTCGCACGTGTTTTTACTCGACTAGCCTGCGGGATGCATCCTCTCGCACGTGTTTTTACTCGACTAGCCTGCGGGATGCATCCTCTCTCATGTGTTTTTACTCGACTAGCCTGCGGGATGCATCCTCTCGCACGTGTTTCTACTCGACTAGCCTGCGGGATGCATCCTCTCGCACGTGTTTTTACTCGACTAGCCTGCGGGATGCATCCTCTCGCACGTGTTTCAACTCGACTAGCCTGCGGGATGCATCCTCTCGCACGTGTTTTTACTCGACTAGCCTGCGGGATGCATCCTCTCGCACGAGTTTCAATTCGACTAGCCTGCGGAATGCATCCTCTCGCTCGTGTTTCTACTCGACTAGCCTGCGGGATGCATCCTCGCGCACGTGTTTTTACTCGACTAGCCTGCGGGAAGCATCCTCTCGCACGTGTTTCTACTCGACTAGCCTGCGGGATGCATCCTCTCGCACGTGTTTTTACTCGACTAGCCTGCGGGATGCATCCTCGCGCACGTGTTTTTCCTCGACTAGCCTGCGGGATGCATCCTCTCGCACGTGTTTTTACTCGACTAGTCTGCGGGATGCATCCCCTCGCACGTGTTTTTACTCGACTAGCCTGCGGGATGCATCCTCTCGCACGTGTTTCAACTCGACTAGCCTGCTGGATGCATCCTCTCGCTCGTGTATCTACTCGACTAGCCTGCGGGATGCATCCTCTCGCACGCGTTTTTACTCGACTAGCCTGCGGGATGCATCCTCTCGCACGTGTTTTTACTCGACTAGCCTGCGGGGTGCATCCTCTCGCACGTGTTTTTACTCGACTAGCCTGCGGGAAGCATCCTCTCGCACGTGTTTTTACTCGACTAGCCTGCGGGATGCATCCTCGCGCACGTGTTTTTACTCGACTAGCCTGCGGGATGCATCCTCTCGCTCGTGTTTTTACACGACTAGCCTGCGGGAAGCATCCTCTAGCACGTGTTTTTACTCGACTAGCCTGCGGGATGCATCCTCTCGCACGTGTTTTTACTCGACTAGCCTGCGGGATGCATCCTCGCGCACGTGTTTTTACTCGACTAGCCTGCGGGATGCATCCTCTCGCTCGTGTTTTTACACGACTAGCCTGCGGGAAGCATCCTCTAGCACGTGTTGTTACTCGACTAGCCTGCGGGATGCATCCTCTCGCACGTGTTTTTACTCGACTAGCCTGCGGGAAGCATCCTCTCGCACGTGTTTTTACTCGACTAGCCTGCGGGATGCATCCTCGCGCACGTGTTTCTACTCGACTAGCCTGCGGGATGCATCCTCTCGCACGTGTTTTTACTCGACTAGCATGCGGGATGCATCCTCGCGCACGTGTTTTTCATCGACTAGCCTGCGGTATGCATCCTCTCGCACGTGTTTTTACTCGACTAGCCTGCGGGATGCATCCTCTCGCACGTGTTTCTACTCGACTAGCCTGCGGGATGCATCCTCTCGCACGTGTTTTTACTCGACTAGCCTGCGGGATGCATCCTCTCGCACGTGTTTCAACTCGACTAGCCTGCGGGATGCATCCTCTCGCACGTGTTTTTACTCGACTAGCCTGCGGGATGCATCCTCTCGCACGTGTTTCAACTCGACTAGCCTGCGGGATGCATCCTCTCGCACGTGTTTTAACTCGACTAGCCTGCGGGATGCATCCTCTCGCACGTGTTTGTACTCGACTAGCCTGCGGGGTGCATCCTCTCGCACGTGTTTTTACTCGACTAGCCTGCGGTAAGCATCCTCTCGCACGTGTTTTTACTCGACTAGCCTGCGGGATGCATCCTCGCGCACGTGTTTTTACTCGACTAGCCTGCGGGATGCATCCTCTCGCTCGTGTTTCTACTCGACTAGCCTGCGGGATGCATCCTCTCGCACGTGTTTCTACTCGACTAGCCTGCGGGATGCATCCTCTCGCACGTGTTTTTACTCGACTAGCCTGCGGGATGCATCCTCGCGCACGTGTTTTTCCTCGACTAGCCTGCGGGATGCATCCTCTCGCACGTGTTTCTACTCGACTAGCCTGCGGGATGCATCCTCTCGCACGTGTTTCAACTCGACTAGCCTGCGAGATGCATCCTCTCGCACGTGTTTTTACTCGACTAGCCTGCGGGATGCATCCTCTCGCATGTGTTTCTACTCGACTAGCCTGCGGGATGCATCCTCTCGCACGTGTTTTTACTCGACTAGCCTGCGGGATGCATCCTCTCGCACGTGTTTCAACTCGACTAGCCTGCGGGATGCATCCTCTCGCACGTGTTTTTACTCGACTAGCCTGCGGGATGCATCCTCTCGCACGTGTTTCAACTCGACTAGCCTGCGGGATGCATCCTCTCTCATGTGTTTTTACTCGACTAGCCTGCGGTATGCATCCTCTCGCTCGTGTTTCTACTCGACTAGCCTGCGGGGAGCATCCTCTCGCACGTGTTTCTACTCGACTAGCCTGCGGGATGCATCCTCTCGCACGTGTTTCAACTCGACTAGCCTGCGGGATGCATCCTCTCGCACGTGTTTTTACTCGACTAGCCTGCGGGATGCATCCTCTCGCACGAGTTTCAATTCGACTAGCCTGCGGGATGCATCCTCTCGCTCGTGTTTCTACTCGACTAGCCTGCGGGATGCATCCTCGCGCACGTGTTTTTACTCGACTAGCCTGCGGGAAGCATCCTCTCGCACGTGTTTCTACTCGACTAGCCTGCGGGATGCATCCTCTCGCTCGTGTTTTTACTCGACTAGCCTGCGGGAAGCATCATCTCGCACGTGTTTTTACTCGACTAGCCTGCGGGATGCATCCTCTCGCACGTTTTTCTACTCGACTAGCCTGCGGGATGCATCCTCTCGCACGTGTTTTTACTCGACTAGCCTGCGGGATGCATCATCGCGCACGTGTTTTTCCTCGACTAGCCTGCGGGATGCATCCTCTCGCACGTGTTTTTACTCGACTAGCCTGCGGGAAGCATCCTCTCGCACGTGTTTTTACTCGACTAGCCTGCGGGATGCATCCTCGCGCACGTGTTTTTACTCGACTAGCCTGCGGGATGCATCCTCTCGCTCGTGTTTCTACTCGACTAGCCTGCGGGATGCATCCTCTCGCACGTGTTTTTACTCGACTAGCCTGCGGGATGCATCCTCTCGCACGTGTTTTTACTCGACTAGCCTGCGGGATGCATCCTCTCGCACGTGTTTTTACTCGACTAGCCTGAGGGATGCATCCTCGCGCACGTATTTTTACTCGTCTAGCCTCCGGGAAGCATCCTCTCGCACGTGTTTTTACTCGACTAGCCTGCGGGATGCATCCTCTCGCACGTGTTTCTACTCGATTAGCCTGCGGGATGCATCCTCTCGCACGTGTTTTTACTCGACTAGCCTGCGGGATGCATCCTCTCGCACGTGTTTCAATTCGACTAGCCTGCGGGATGCATCCTCTCGCTCGTGTTTCTACTCGACTAGCCTGCGGGATGCATCCTCTCGCACGTGTTTCTACTCGACTAGCCTGCGGGATGCATCCTCTCGCACGTGTTTTTACTCGACTAGCCTGCGGGATGCATCCTCTCGCACGTGTTTCAACTCGACTAGCCTGCGAGATGCATCCTCTCGCACGTGTTTTTACTCGACTAGCCTGCGGGATGCATCCTCTGGCACTTGTTTCAACTCGACTAGCCTGCGGGATGCATCCTCTCGCTCGTGTTTCTACTCGACTAGCCTGCGGGATGCATCCTCGCGCACGTGTTTTTACTCGACTAGCCTGCGGGAAGCATCCTCTCGCACGTGTTTCTACTCGACTAGCCTGCGGGAAGCATCCTCTCGCACGTGTTTCTACTCGACTAGCCTGCGGGATGCATCCTCTCGCTCGTGTTTTTACTCGACTAGCCTGCGGGAAGCATCCTCTCGCACGTGTTTTTACTCGACTAGCCTGCGGGATGCATCCTCTCGCACGTGTTTCTATTCGACTAGCCTGCGGGATGCATCCTCTCGCACGTGTTTTTACTCGACTAGCCTGCGGGATGCATCCTCTCACACGTGTTTCTACTCGACTAGCCTGCGGGATGCATCCTCTCGCACGTGTTTTTACTCGACTAGCCTGCGGGATGCATCCTCCCGCTCGTGTTTCTACTCGACTAGCCTGCGGGATGCATCCTCTCGCACGTGTTTTTACTCGACTAGCCTGCGGGATGCATCCTCGCGCACGTGTTTTTACTCGACTAGCCTGCGGGATGCATCCTCTCGCTCGTGTTTCTACTCGACTAGCCTGCGGGATGCATCCTCTCGCACGTGTTTCTACTCGACTAGGCTGCGGGATGCATCCTCTCGCACGTGTTTTTACTCGACTAGCCCCCCCTCCCCCCCCCCCCCCCCCCCCCCCCCCCCCCCCCCCCCCCCCCCACCCCCCCCCCCCCCCCCCCCCCCCCCCCCCCCCCCCCCCCCCCCCCCCCCCCCCCCCCCCCCCCCCCCCCCCCCCCCCCCCACCCCCCCCCCCCCCCCCCCCCCCCCCCCCCCCCCCCCCCCCCCCCCCCCCCCCCCCCCCCCCCCCCCCCCCCACCCCCCCCCCCCCCCCCCCCCCCCCCCCCACCCCCCCCCCCCCCCCCCCCCCCCCCCCCCCCCCCCCCCCCCCCCCCCCCCCCCCCCCCCCCCCACCCCCCCCCCCCCCCCCCCCCCCCCCCCCCCCCCCCCCCCCCCCCCCCCCCCCCCCCCCCCCCCCCCCCCCCCCCCCCCCCCCCCCCCCCCCACCCCCCCCCCCCCCCCCCCCCCCCCCCCCCCCCCCCCCCCCCCCCCCCCACCCCCCCCCCCCACCCCCCCCCCCCCCCCACCTGCGGGATGCATCCTCTCGCACGTGGTTTTTACTCGACTAGCCTGCGGGATGCATTCTCTCGCACGTGTTTCTACTCGACTAGCCTGCGGGATGCATCCTCTCGCACGTGTTTTTACTCGACTAGCCTGCGGGATGGTATCCTCGCGCACGTGTTTTTCCTCGACTAGCCTGCGGGATGCATCCTCTCGCACGTGTTTTTACTCGACTAGCCTGCGGGATGCATCCTCTCGCACAGTGTTTTCTACTCGACTAGCCTGCGGGATGCATCCTCTCGCACGTGTTTTTATCTCGACTAGCCTGCGGGATGCATCCTCTCGCACGTGTTTCAACTCGACTAGCCTGCGGATGCATCCTCTCGCACGTGTTTTTTCTCGACTAGCCTGCGGGAAGCATCCTCTCGCACGTGTTTTTACTCGACTAGCCTGCGGGATGCAT